>NC_074701.1:16547577-16847577 GCF_029448725.1 Salvelinus fontinalis | reverse complement strand
TTTTTGAGGTCTTGACTGATTTCTTTTGATTTTCCCATGATGTCAAACAAAGAGGCACTGAGTTTGAAGGTAGGCCTTGAAATACATCCACAGGTACACCTCTAATTGACTCAAATTATGTCAATTAGCCTATCAGAAGCTTCTAAAGCCATGACATCACTTTCTGGAATTTTCCAAGCTGTTTAAAGGCACGGTCAACATAGTGTATGTAAACTTCTGACCCACTGGAATTGTGATACAGTGAATTATAAGTGAAATAATCTGTCTGTAAACAATTGTTTGAAAAATGACTTGTGTCATGCACAAAGTAGATGTCCTTAACCGACTTGCCAAAACTATAGTTTGTTAACAAGAAATGTGTGGAGTTTTAATGACTCCAACCTAAACTTCTGACTTCAACTGTACCTTCTAGGATGCTCCATTGCCTTTCACACTGTAATTATTCCCCATTGATTTTCCAGAGTTCCCTGATGATGTGAACCCAGCCACAAAGGAGCAGGGGGGGCCCCGGGGCCCAGAGCCCACACGCTACGGGGACTGGGAGAGGAAGGGCCGCTGTGTTGACTTCTAGTTTCCATACCTGGTATATTACACATGCGATGTGGACATACCTTAACTTATAACTTATGTATCTATATCTAAGGACTGTCGTGCAAGAAACCAGGAACGGTCCACCATACGGAATCAGGCTTAATTATTTCCCCCTGAACGACACAATCTGATGACTGTTCAACAGACTCCATGTGTATGAATTTGAAAAACAGTCTCTCTTATATTGTGTTCCTTTCTTGAAATTTATGATGATGACATAGTGAATGCTTGTTATGGTTATTGCTTCCTGTACAGAAATTTGAATGTTGTGAATAAAATGAAATGTTTCTGGAAAATACCATGGCATGTTTTCACTTTTGGTGTACGCTCATGATATTAAAGAGAGTTATCTACAATGCCTGATGCCTCTCTGATCGTCAGTATTCCTACATTAGCCCATGTCTCGTTTCTCCATTACCTTTGTCATACCTGGCTCTTGGTTGTTTCTCGATTTTATTCTATACGTACTGTACAGAACCGCTCCTGCTCACCAACACTCAACAGGCAGAAACCTGACATTCTGACCTGACTCTTCTACGTCTTGTTGTCTGGGACGTCCTGTAACATCCACAGAACAAAAATATAAACGCAACCTGTAAAGAGTTGGTTTCATGAGCTGAAATAAAAGATCCCAGAAATGTTCCATTTGCACAAAAAGCTTATTTCTCTCATTTTGTGCACTAATTAGTTTACATCCCTGTTAGTGAGCATTTTTCCTTTGCCAAGATAATCCAACCACCTGACAGGTGTGGCATATCAAGAAGCTCATTAAACAGCATGATCATTACACAGCTGCACCTTGTGCTGGGGACAAAAGGCCACTCTAAAATGTGCAGTTTTGTCACACAAAACAATGTTGTGCAATTAGTATGCTGACTGCAGGAATGTCCACCAGAGCTGTTGCCAGAGAATTGAATGTTCATTTCTCTACCATGAGCTGCCTCCAATGTTGTTTTTGAGAATTTGGCAGTATGTACAACAAGCCTCACAACCGCAGACCACGTATATGGCGTCATGTGGGCGACCAGTTTGCTGATGTCAACGTTGTGAACAGAGCGCCCCATGGTGGGGTTATGGTATGGGTAGGCAGGCATAAGCTATGGACAACAAACACAATTGCATTTTGTCAATGGCAATTTGAATGCACAGTGATGCCGTGACCGAGATCCCGAGGCCCATTGTCATGCCATTCATCTGCCGCCATCATCTCATGTTTCAGTATGGTAATACACGGCCCCATGTCGCATGGATAATTCCTAGAAGCTGAAAATGTCCCAGTTCTTGGCCTGCATACTCACCAGACATGTCACCCATTGAGCATGTTTGGAATGCTCTGGATCGATGTGTACACAGTGTGTTCCAGTTCCCAATATCCAGCAACTTTTCACAGCCATTGAAGAGTGGGACAACATTCCACAGGCCACAATCAACAGCCTGATCAACTCTATGCGAAGGAGATGTATGAGGCAAATGGTTGCATGAGGCAAATGGTGGTCACACTAGATACTGACTGGTTTTCTGATCCAAGCCCCTACATTTATTTAGTTATCTGTGACCAACAGATGCATATCTGTATTCCCAGTTTGGGCCAAATGTATTTATTTAAATTGTTGGTATTTTTTATATTTTATTAGGATCCCCATTAGCTGTTGCAAAAGCAGCAGCTACTCTTCCTGTGGTCCACACAAAACATGAAACATGACATAATACAGAACATTAATAGACAAGAACAGCTCAAGAATAGAACTACTTCACACGTAGCCTACATGTCAATACATACACACAAACTATCTAGGTCAAATTGGGGAGAGGTGTTGTGAGGTGTGCTTTATCTGTTTAAAAAAAAGCAAGTTTACTGTTCATTTGAGCAATATAAGATGGAACGGAGTTCCATGCAATAATGGCTCTATGTAATACTGTACGTTTTCTTGGATTTGTTCTGGATTTGGGGACTGAAAAGACCCCTCGGGGCATGTCTGGGGGGGTAAGTATGTGTGGAATGGGTGGGGAACGCTTCACAAGTCCTCAACTGGCAGCTTCATTAAATAGTACCCGCAAAACACCAGTCTCAACGTCAACAGTGAAGAGGCGACTCCGGGATGCTGGCCTTCTAGGCAGAGTTCCTCTGTCCAGTGTCTGTGTTCTTTTGCCCATCTCAATCTTTTCTTTTTATTTGCCGGTCTGAGATATAGCTTTTTCTTTGCAACTCTGCCTAGTAGGCCAGCATCTTCACTGTTGACATTGAGACTGGTGTTTTGAGGGTACTATTTAATGAAGCTGCCAGTTGAGGACTTGTGAGGCGTCTGTTTCTCAATCTAGACACTAATTTACTTGTCCTCTTGGCTCATTGCAAACTAATTTGCCAGAATTCTACTAATTATGACATAACATTGAAGGTTGTGCAATGTAACAGGAATATTTAGACTTATGGATGCCACCCGTTAGATAAAATACGGAACGGTTCCGTATTTCACTGAAAGAATAAACGTTTTGTTTTTGAGATGATAGTTTCCGGATTCGACCATATTAATGGCCTAAGGCTCGTATTTCTGTGTGTTATGTTATGATTAAGTCTATGATTTGATAGAGCAGTCTGACTGAGCGATGGTAGGCACCAGCAGGCTCCTAAGCATTCATTCAAACAGCACTTTCGTGCGTTTTGCCAGTAGCTCTTCACTGTGCTTCAAGCATTGCGCTGTTTATGACTTCAAGCCTATCAACTCCCGAGATTAGGCTGGTGTAACCGATGTGAAATGGCTAGCTAGTTAGCGGGGTGCGCAATAATAGCGTTTCAAACGTCACTCGCTCTGAGACTTGGAGTAGTTGTTCCCCTTGCTCTGCATGGGTAACACTGCTTCGAGGGTGGCTGTTGTCGATGTGTTCCTCGTTCGAGCCCAGGTAGGAGCGAGGAGAGGGATGGAAGCTATACTGTTACACTGGCAATACTAAAGTGCCTATAAGAACATCCAATAGTCAAAGGTATATGGAATATAAATGGTATAGAGAGAAATAGTCCTATAAATACTATATTAACTACAACCTAAAACCTCTTACCTTGGAATATTGATGTCTCATGTTAAAAGGAATCACCAGCTTTCATATGTTCTCATGTTCTGAGCAAGGAACTGAAACGTTAGCTTTCTTACATGGCACATATTGTACTTTTACTTTCTTCTCCAACACTTTGTTTTTGCATTATTTAAACCAAATTGAACATGTTTCATTATTTATTTGAGGCTAAATTGATTTTATTGATGTATTATATTAAGTTAAAATAAGTGTTCATTCAGTATTGTTGTAATTGTCATTATTACAAATACATTTTTTTAAATTGGCAGATTAATCGGTATCGGCTTTTTTTGGTCCTCCAATAATCGGTATCGGCGTTGAAAAATCATAATCGGTCGGCCTCTACTCTGTACGCCTATATAGATATTCCAGAAAAAATCTGCCGTTTCCAACTACAATAGTCATTTACACTCTATTTCTACACTCTATTTCTGATCAATTTGATGATATTTTAATGGACAAAAAAAAAATATTTTCTTTCAAAAACAAGGACATTTCTAAGTGACCCCAAACTTTTGAACGGTAGTGTATATGTTTTGACCATGCCAGTTTACAATCTAAGGTAACACCTAGTCTTTTAGTCTCAACTTGTTCAACAGCCACACCATTCATTACCAGATTCAACTGAGGTCTCGAACTTAGGCAATGATTTGTACCAAATACAATGCTCTTAGTTTTAGAGATGTTCAGGACCAGTTTAATACTCTCCACCCATTCCAAAACAGACTGCAACTAATTGTTAAGGGTTTCAGTGACTTCATTAGCTGTGGTTGCTGATGCGTATATGGTTGAATCATCAGCATACACAGACACACATGCTTTGTTTAATACCAGTGTCATGTCATTGGTAAAAATAGAAAAGATAAGAGAGCTGCCCTGCGGTACACCACACGTTTGACATTAGAGAAGCTTCTATTAAAGAAACCCTGTTGAGTTCTATTAGATAGCTCTGAATCCACGATATGGCAAAGGTTGAAAAGCCATAGCACAAGTTTTTTCAACAACAGGTTATGGTCAATAATATCAAAGGCTGCACTGAAATCTAACAGCTCCCACAATCTTCTTATTATCAATTTCTCTCAACCAATCATCAGTCATGTGTGTCAGCGCAGAATATGTTGAGTGCCCTTCTCTATAAACATGCTGAAAGTCTGTTAATTTGTTTACAGAGAAATAGCTTTGTATTTGGTCAAACACTATTTTTTCCAATGGTTTGATAAGACCTGGCAGCAAGGTGATAGGTCTGCTGTTAGAACCAGTAAATGCCGCTGTCACGCCCTGGCCTTAGTATTCTTTGTTTTCTTGATTATTTTAGTTAGGTCAGGGTGTGACATGGGGAATGTTTATGTTTTGTTAGTTTTGGGTGTTTATATGGTAAAGGGGTTATGGGGTGTAGTATATGGGTTTGTGTTGAGTGTAGATGTCTAGCGTTGTCTATGTATGTTTAGTTGTCTAGGAGAGTCTATGGTTACCTGAATGAGTTCCCAATTAGAGACAGCTGATTTCGGTTGTCTCTGATTGGGAGCCTTATTTAGGGTAGCCAGAGGCTCTCATTGGTTGTGAGTAATTGTCTATGTCAGAACGTTTGTAGCCAGTGTGTGTAAGTGCACAACGTTATTTAGCTTCACGGTCGTTTGTTGTTTTTGTTCGTTTTGTTAAAGTGTTTTGTGTCGTGTTTATTTTTCGTCATCTTTAAAAAATAAAAGAAGATGGCTTATTTTCCAAGTGCTGCGTTTTGGTCCGTCAATCCTCCACACGATCGTGACAGAATTACTCACCATAGGACCAAGCGGCATAGAAGGCGGCAACAGGACCTACCTACACAGGATTTCTGGAGATGGGAGGACGAATTGGAAGGAAAGGGACCTTGGGCTCAACCTGGAGAATATCGCCTCCCTCGTGAAGAGCTGGAGGCAGCGAAAGCCGAGAGGAGGCGATATGAGAAGGAAGCAAGGCTGGAGACCCGTGAGTAATACCCAAAAATTTCTTGGGGAGGGGCTCATGAGGAATGTGGCGAGTCCTGATGGGAGAACTGCGTCAACTTCCCGTGCTTCCCGTGCTTCCTCTAAGAGGGAACCTGAGCCAGTCGGGCTGAGATTGGAGGGGAGCAATGGGAATGATGCAGAGACAGTTAAGGATTTATTGGGGAGGTTGGAAGAGAGTGAAATGAGGGAGCTGCTGTGTTGGTGCGTGAGGCACAAGATCCACCCGACAGAGCGTGTGCGGGATGTGAGGTTACCTGAGTCAGCTCTACATGCTCGTCCTGATGTGCGTGCTAACCGTCTGGAAAGGACAGTCCCACGAACCAGGCCTCCTGTACGCCTCCCTAGTCCTGCACCTCCTATATTAGCCCTATGTACTAACTCTCCTGTGACGGTCCCCAGCCCAGTACAACCAGTGCCTCCTCCACGCACTAGCCTTATGGTGCGTGTCTCCAGCCCTTTACCACCAGTGCCTAAATTACGCACCAAGCCTCCTGTGTGTACCCAGAGTCCTGTGCGTCCTGTTGCTGCTCCCCGCATTAGCCCTGAGATGCGTGTCCCCAGTCCGGTACCACCAGTTCCGGCCCCACGCACTAGGCCTAATGTGCGTCCCCAGGGTCCAGTATGCCCTGTTCCTGCTCCCCGCACTAGCCCTGAGATGCGTGTCCCCAGCCCGGTACCACCAGTTCCGGCACCACGCACTAGGCCTAATGTGCGCTCCCAGGGTCCAGTATGCCCTGTTCCTTCTCCCCGCACTAGCCCTGAGATGCGTGTCCCCAGCCCGGTGCCACCAGTCCCGGCACCACGCACCAGGCCTACAGTGCGCCTCAGCCGGCAGGAGTCTGCCGTCTGCACAGCGATGACTGAACTGCCCGTCTCCCCAGCGCCATCTGAGCCATCCGTCTCCCCAGCGCCATCTGAGCCATCCGTCTCCCCAGCGCCATCTGAGCCATCCGTCTGCCATGAGCCTGCAAAGCCGCCCGTCTGCCATGAGCCTACTGAGCCGTCCGCCAGACAGGAGCCGCTAGAGCCGCCAGCCAGACAGGAGCCGTCCGTCAGACAGGATCTGCCAGAGCCGCCAACCAGACAGGATCTGCCAGAGCCGCCAACCAGACAGGATCTGCCAGAGCCGCCAACCAGACAGGATCTGCCAGAGCCGCCAACCAGACAGGATCTGCCAGAGCCGCCAACCAGACAGGATCTGCCAGAGCCGCCAACCAGACAGGATCTGCCAGAGCCGCCAACCAGACAGGATCTGCCAGAGCCGCCAACCAGACAGGATCTGTCAGAGCCGCCAACCAGACAGGAGCAGCCAGATCCGTCAGCCAGCCATGAGCAGCCAGATCCGTCAGCCAGCCATGAGCAGCCAGATCCGTCAGCTAGCCATGAGCAGCCAGATCCGTCAGCCAGCCATGAGCAGCCAGATCCGTCAGCTAGCCATGAGCAGCCAGATCCGTCAGCTAGCCATGAGCAGCCAGATCCGTCAGCTAGCCATGAGCAGCCAGATCCGTCAGCCAGCCATGAGCAGCCAGATCCGTCAGCCAGCCATGAGCAGCCAGATCCGTCAGCCAGCCATGAGCAGCCAGATCCGTCAGCCAGCCATGAGCAGCCAGATCCGTCAGCTAGCCATGAGCAGCCAGATCCGTCAGCCAGCCATGAGCAGCCAGATCCGTCAGCCAGCCATGAGCAGCCAGATCCGTCAGCTAGCCATGAGCAGCCAGATCCGTCAGCTAGCCATGAGCAGCCAGATCCGTCAGCTAGCCATGAGCAGCCAGATCCGTCAGCTAGCCATGAGCAGCCAGATCCGTCAGCTAGCCATGAGCAGCCAGATCCGTCAGCCAGCCATGGGCCATCCCTCAGTCCGGAGCTGCAGTCCCTCAGTCCGGAGCTGCAGTCCCTCAGTCCGGAGCTGCAGTCCCTCAGTCCGGAGCTGCCATTCTTCAGTCCGGAGCTGCCCCTTATCCTGGTGCTGCCCCTTATCCTGGTGCTGCCCCTTATCCTGGTGCTGCCCCTTACCCTGGTGCTGCCCCTTACCCTGGTATTGCCCCTTACCCTGGTATTGCCCCTTACCCTGGTATTGCCCCTTACCCTGGTACTGCCCCTTACCCTGGTACTGCCCCTTACCCTGGTACTGCCCCTTACCCTGGTACTGCCCCTTAGTCCGGAGCTGCCCCTTAGTCCAGAACTGCCCCTTAATGCAATGGGGTTAATGTGGAGAGGGGTCATTTTGAAGAAGCTAAGGAGGTGGTTAGGGACTGTGGTGAAGTGGGGACCACGACCAGAGCCGGAGCCGCCACCGTGGAGGGAAGCCCACCCAGACCCTCCCCTAGACTGTGTATGGTGCGCCCGGAGTTCGCGCCTCAAGGGGGGGGTTATGTCACGCCCTGGCCTTAGTATTCTTTGTTTTCTTGATTATTTTAGTTAGGTCAGGGTGTGACATGGGGAATGTTTATGTTTTGTTAGTTTTGGGTGTTTATATGGTAAAGGGGTTATAGGGTGTAGTATATGGGTTTGTGTTGAGTGTAGATGTCTAGCGTTGTCTATGTATGTTTAGTTGTCTAGGAGAGTCTATGGTTACCTGAATGAGTTCCCAATTAGAGACAGCTGATTTCGGTTGTCTCTGATTGGGAGCCTTATTTAGGGTAGCCATAGGCTCTCATTGGTTGTGAGTAATTGTCTATGTCAGAACGTTTGTAGCCAGTGTGTGTAAGTGCACAACGTTATTTAGCTTCACGGTCGTTTGTTGTTTTTGTTCGTTTTGTTAAAGTGTTTTGTGTCGTGTTTATTTTTCGTCATCTTTAAAAAATAAAAGAAGATGGCTTATTTTCCAAGTGCTGCGTTTTGGTCCGTCAATCCTCCACACGATCGTGACAGCCGCTTTACCACTGGGTAGTGGAATTACTTTGGCTTCCCTCCAGGCCTGAGGACAAAGACTTTCCTCTGGGCTCAGATTAAAGATATGACAGATAGGAGTGGCTATAGAGTCAGCTACCATCCTCAGTAGCTTTCCATCTAAGTTGTCAATTCCAGGAAGTTTGTCATAATTGATTCATAACAATAATGTTTCACCTCTCCCACACTAACTTGACAAAATTCAAACTTGCAATGCTTTTCTTTCATTATTCGTTTTTTTATGCATGAATACGATGGCTCACTGTTCGTTGTTGGCATTTCCTGCATAAGTTTGCCCACTATGCCACTGAAGTAATCATGAAAATTATTGGCAACATCAAATGGTTTTGTGATGAATAAGCCATCTGATTTGATGAAAGATGGAGTTGAATTTGTCCTTCTGCCCATAATTTATATTAAAGTAGTCACATTTTTTTCCCATCATTCTTTATATCATTGATCTTGGCTTCATAATACAGTTTCTTTTTGTTGAGTTTAGTCACATAATTTCTCAATTTGAAGTAAGTAAGCCAGTCAGATGTGCAGCCGGACTTATTAGCCCACTCCCTTTGCCCCATCTCTTTCAACCATACAGTTTTTCCTCAATCCATGGAGTCTTAACAGTTCTAACAGTCAGTATCTTAACAGGTGCATGTTTATCAATTATTGGAAGAAGCAATGTCATAAATTCATCAAGTGCTGCGTCTGGATGCTCCTCATTAATCACATCAGACCAACAAATATTTTTAACATCACCCACATAAGAGTAACAGCAAAATCTGTATGATCTCTTATACACTATTTTAGGCCCAGCTTCTGGAACTTTGGCTTTCCTGAATATAGCCACATATTGTGATCACTGCATCCAATGGGTACGGATACAGCTTTAGATCAAAGTTCTACAGTATTAGTAAAAATGTGATCCATACATGTGGATAATCTTGTTCCTGTAGTGTTTTTTTAACCTTTATTTAACTAGGCAAGTCAGGTAAGAACACGTTCTTCTTTTTAATGACGGCCTAGGAACAGTGGGTTAACGGCCTTGTTCCGGGGCAGAACTACAGATTTTCACCTTGTCAGCTCGGGGATTCAATCTTGCAAACTTTCGGTTACTAGTCCAGCGCTCTAACCACTAGGGTACCTGCTGCCCCTGTAGTGTTTGTAACCACCCTGGTAGGTTGATTAATAACCTGAACCAAATTACAGGCACTGGTTACAGTGAGAAGTTTCCTCTTGAGCAGATAACTTGATGAAAACCAGTCAATATTCAGGTCCCCAAGAAAGTAGACCTCTCTGTTTATATCACATAGACTATCAAGCATTTCACACATTATTTAGATACTGACTGTTAGCACTTGGTGGCCTATAGCAACACCCCAAAAGAAAAGGCTTTAGATGTGCCAAGTGAACCTACAACCACAACACTTCAATAACACTTGACATAAGATCTTCTCTAAGCATTACAGGGATATGGCTCTGATAATATACAGCAACACCTCACCCATAAGCATTTATGTCTCTTCTATCGATGTTATATCCTTGTATTGCTACTGTTGTATAATCAAATGAATGATCTAAGTGAGTCCCAGAAATTGCTAAAATATGAATGTTATCTGATGTTAGCAAGTTATTGATTTAATTAACCTTATTTCTAAGGCTACATATATTAATATGGGCTATGTTCAGCCCTTTCCTGGGTAGCTTATCAGAGATAGACATAATGTGGAAAATAGCAAACAAAGACATTGAAAAAAAGATACATTCAGCAGTCCATTAATCAATTGGTGTGTGTGTGTGTGTGTGTGCTGCAGTGTTGAAGCTATGAACCCATAGGCTTGGCTTTCTCATCCCTTCCAGGCTTCTGGTAGGGTGGACAATGAGCCTGTCATAGCGGATGTAAGCAATGTCCTGACTGATTTCCTTATATGAACTGTAACGCAGTGAAATCTTTGAAATTGTTGCATGTTGCGTTTATGTTTTTGTTCAGTATTGATGCATCTGCATCTGTTGCGATGGTCTGATACGTTATGGCTGTATTGACGATTCTTTAAAACAAACTGAGATTACATGAGTGTTCTAATACCAGCACACCAATATGCCATTATTCAACCCGTATTGAGTCCAGTTGTGATATTAAATTATGAAATATTGTGATCAATGTGAAAACGAATGCATTGAATAATAAAAATGAAGGAACTACAGTAATTGTTACAGATGTGGCCCCACTAGGGGGTAGTGTTAGCTACGGTCTGAAACTGTGCAGTAGCCTCTTCCGTTTGCCACGCCTGTTTACAATTGAACTATTTCCTTTGCCGATGTATCTTTGTTACAAGAAGGGACGTGGTGAAACAAATGTTACCGTAAGGATGCGTCCATTGCAACACGTTTAGTTGGAATACATTCATCTAACAGACGCGTGCGCTAAAGAAATAAGGTATGTTCTGTTTGAGCCTCTCGTGGAGTGAATGCTTTTCTTAATAAATGGCTAGGGCTGCTAATGTCATTTTAGGACTGGTTGAGGATAGCAGATAGCTATTTGAAAACCAGTAACCTCGGTACACACTGTAGACCTTACATTGATAATTATTTTGAATGTGTTGTCACGGGTTTCTCTGGAGGTATATAGCTAGTGTAGCCTAGCCAGCCTCTAGTGGGCGCTAGATCGCACTAGCGGCTGCCTAGGATAAACTAGTGCCTTTGTCTTACAGAATGTTGCCTTTGTGGATAGTTCATTTCACATTTTGAATTATATCAATATTCAGTGGCCTAGACTAATAGAGTGATAGTTTGCTAAGCATTCTACTTGCCTGATTACTCAAACTGAATTCTTACGCAGTGTTTGTTATGTTCGCTACATCAGTCTGAGACTGCCGTCATTGTACAAAACAAAGTCATCAGCAATTGGATCATCTCTAACCAATCAGCGTTTCAAAGCCGTTAACGAATTTTCAAAACGCTGCTTTGTACCAGCGGTTTCTGGGACTAATCAAACCAGCTAGAATGTTTTAGCGTTCTAGAAATCATTGGGGAGGGACTCAAATACAGATAAATAATTGGCTGGCTACCCAAACGACAATAAATGTGGCGTTTGGGTAGCCAGCCAAGCATTCTACCCATCACAAGGACTCATTATCTTGGGCTGGACAATACCTACATGTTACTACTGTATGTTCAAGGGAAGGCCAGGGCAGCTTGGCTCAAAGTTAATGTTTGAAGTCTATGTATAAATACCCTGACTGTTGGAAAATAATTGAGCAACACATTCAAACACACAGGTGCAGAGAGCTGCTCTAGGCTTTACGAATTCACAGATCTAAAGTGTCCAAGATTATCCAGTAAAATACATCAAATTGTATCACCAAATACATCTAGTCTTACTAGGCTGATTCTATAATGAGAAATCTATACAAGGAAATGAGTCTTGTTCCCAGAAAAGTCAGGTAAGCAAGCTACAAGAAGACTCATTGGCTCTTGAACAACAGTATCAGTAATTCAATGAGTGTACCTATGCCATGTGCGAGTAAAGGCAAACATGTTGTTGCTAGGCCAGTATCCACAACTGTTCTTCTTCAAATGAGAGTAACAAAGAGGCACAGCGGGCTAAAATAATTTGATCAGTGGCGGCTTCAAGAGAGAGGTAAGAAATGAACTTAGATTAAATTGATAAGTGTATTTTTCGTTGAATTCAAACACAGTAAGCTTTTTTCTGCACTTATATCATATCTTGTAGTATAGGTATAAAGGTAACAAAGAAGGAAATGGGGCAAATCAAATTATTGTTAGTAGGCAATTGACACTACCCTCATGATCAGCGTTCTAGAGTGTTCTGTCAGTCTTTGTTCTGTAGTAAAGCTTTGATTGACACTACCCTCATGATCAGCTTTTTAGAGAGCCACTCTAGTCGTTTGCCATGGGTTATTTCCATGAGCAGCACCATGTGACGTTTATAGGAGCATGTCAAATGAAAGCTAAGTCTATATTTTGGGGAAATGAAGGCATAGATACATTTTCCATCTTAATTTTTTTTGCATAAGTAATGGCTTTGATTTCTGGTTAAACAGATGGAATATGTGTCTTAGAAAACATCTAACATAAAAAGCATTAGAAATACATCAAAACACAATGTGAAGTAAAGACTCCTGCCAACTAATATCAACATTTTCATATTTAGTTTTGGGGAAATGTTTTGCCGTATAAGTTTGAAGAAACATTGTTTGTGCCTTGTAATTCCGTTACCAAAAACCCACATCTTTAAGATATTATCTAATTTTTCACCCTTGTTAGGGAGGATAATGAAAGTTCACAGAAGTAACAAGTAAAGGTAGAACTATCAATTAGGAAGTGTTTTTAGTGGTTTACATTTTTGTATATGAATAATTAAGTGATTTAAAACACGTAATTCTGTTACCAAATCGGTAACAGAATTACAAAAACATCCGTAACGGATTTATTGCAATTGAATTGGCTACAATACAAAATCATAGTAGTCACAAACCACAGTTTGGTCACTTGCTACTGTCATCCCTACCAATGGCATACTGTTATGTTCATACAGGTTATGTTCATACAGGTTTTCTTTCTGGTTTTAACTTCTAGTGGTCAAAGCGAGAATGTGAACAGTCTAGACAACCCCTCCCCCTCTCGCTGCCTCTCTCTTCTATGGCCTTTTCTCATTTGGGCAAAAGTCTGTCCTCTCCTCCGTGACCTGGAAACCGATAAGTGGTCGCGGAGTGTGTCAATTTGTTAGGAGGCCAACGGAAGACTGTCCTCCCCTCCTTGATAACCTCCTTTTGGTGAGGAAGAACAAGTGTGTCCTACCGTGGAAGAGTTTGATATCTGCCACACACCCTTTGAATCAGATGTTGTATTGCCGGAGGAGAAAAGCATGTACACATTTAAAAACAATATTCTACTTCTCCTTTTTATCTATACAATTCTTGCATAAATCACTTTACACTTATTTTGGGAACCACCCCTGTAAACGCCATTTGCCACATGGTACGCTAGGGGAGAAGGTGCTTCTCATTTCATAAAAGTACATTTTTGTCTACGTTCACTCTCCGCGCTGCCTCTGCTTGATTACCTTTGACCTTTTTTAAAAGGAGATAAGAGAGGACGCGGGAGTTGAGCAAATCTAATTGAGAAAATCCCTCTCCATTTATTACCTCTTCTGGCTGTTAATGACACCCATGAGCCCCCTCTTTCCATGTACTGTAACCAGCATCCTCACCCACTGAGCACCGACCGACACTGGACATCCATGGTTGTTGAAATTTGTTCAGTCTGCCCTGGCCTTGATTTCAACGTCCATGGGCGTTGATTTGGCCCAAACATAAACGTCCATTATTGGTGACTGGACCAAATCTGAACCAATCGTAGACATCTGTTTCACAAGTTTGGACAACACAGTACAGTAAATAAGTTGAGTAAAGTATATTGTACTGTACTCTACTGCCCTGTACTGTACCGCACTCTACTGTGATGTCCAAACTTGTGAAACATAGATGTCTATGATTGGTTCAGATTAGGTCCGGACCAACCAAATTTTCATTCGAATAATAGCCAGTGTGTAGAATAATACCCATTGCCTATTTCTACCTTTGTGTACCTATTCATAATACATCACCATGAAGAGAATTACATTTATATCCATAATTATGCATTTCTGTGTAGTATAGATCAGGGACCCATGATGTAATTCCGTTACCGTAATTTTGTTACCGGGTGTGAAGCCACTTCGCTTACTGTAGTTCAATAACCAAAATATATATATATATTTTTTTTAAACTCTAGATGTCATAGCTGACACCCAATAAAAAAATATATATATTTATCTTAATTCGGAGCAGATATTTAAGAGTTTTTGGAAAATGTGGTCGCTTAAAAAACAGAGGGAGATTTACCGTAATTCTGTTACAATACTTTGCATCTGCACAGTTCTTCCATTAAATGGGTTTTTGTAAAATGTTCCAGTGGAAATTGTTTAAAAGTAGTTATTGTGCATAGACTTCTCTACGGTTTGTTAAACTTTGAAAACAATGGTTTTTGTTTGGTATAGATTTTAAAGTGAAAAATCGGAGTTGGCGTAATTCCGTTACTGTGGAATTGCCCCATGGCAACAAGACATACTCAAACCGGCAGGGAGGACGCTAGATGGAGCGCCACACCCCAGAGACACACAGAGCATTAGCTGTCTGTTTTTACAATTATATTTACAATCATTTTGGTTCCTAATGAGTCCAGTATGGAATATCACTATCATTAAATATAATCGAGCTTATGAGAGCTATTTAACTTTGTGACGAATACAGCTAATATGATGGTTTTATATTTGAAAGTTCAGCATGACTTGACTGGCGGCTGTGGCTGGATGGATGCTAAATGTTTGTTTATATGGCTGGTCTGTCTGGTTGTAGCTATGCTACTATAAGGTACACTGCGGAAGTGGACAAAGGGCAGTGTTCTTCCTCTTATCTGTGCTACCATCCCTGACCACACAACAGATCACGGTACCAGTAGTATAGCACAAGTGTCTTTGGTTTACATCACAACAACTGTTTAAAGACTGAAATGTATATTTTTTTGCTGTCAATTTCAGAGGTCGCTTGGACACATGACGCATCTCTGGGCCTCTCCCCGTAACCATGGCACTGGGAGTTGACAGGGCCTTCCCAGCATCCATCTCCCCGATGGAGTCCAAGGGCTGCAGTGGGCGATGGAAGACCCGGATTCCAGAGTTTATCCGGACGGGGACAACCACAACGCAGCATGACAAAGATGGGGAGAAGGGGACAGGTGGCAGGGACCGGGGTGGTCCCCGAAAGAGTGTTACCATGGCACCCACCTCCAGGTATATGAGTGACAGGAGGCAGTACTCTATGAGGAAACCGCTGGTCACCACCACAGAGCAGCAGACCTCCATCCTAAAGAAATCCTACCTACAGGAGCACCCAGAAAAGGTGAGATAGGACTGCTACTATTGTATGACTTATGACAAGTATTGAAACATGTTTGATTTAGATGACCTTTGACTGCACATAAAACATTTAAAAAAATTCTACTACTACTGTACAAATAACAACAATGAACACCACATTGTATGTTAGCTCTACCAAATGTCCTATTCCTTCCATATTCTTTCACCATAGGAGCGACAGGGGGAAGGTAGCAGTAATGAAGCACACCATCATAGCGAGTTTGACTTCCAGACCCGATGGGCTGAACAGAAGTTCCCAGACAACTTCAACCCCTCTCAGGCCAACATCTCAACCTGCTCAGCCTCCAGAGAGGACCTTAGCACCTCCCTAGGGGTGTCAGACCTCAGGGCCTGTCTGTCACATGAAGAACCCACCTTCAGCTCATCGTACCTTGGCAGCAGGCCTGGCCGACGCAGCCTCTCCAGCCCACCCCTGGAGTTCCGTACTTTCTCTACTCCACTCAACTCCAAGTGGACCTCCACTCTGCTATCTCCCCTCTCGCCCTCCTACACCCCCCCTTCGCGCCCATCCAGACAGAGATGGACAGAGCTGAGATTGGAAGCAGGTGAAGTTTGTCAATCACGTGGAAGAGGAAGGGAAATGTATCTAAATGTAGGCCCTTCAGTGGGCAACTCCAACCCTGTGCTCCACACCATGTCCCCCCACCAGGCCAACTACTGGGCCTGCGCCATTCCCAGCTCCCTGCCCCCCTCCCCAGACCGACGCTCTTCGAGCTGGGACCCTGATAAGGAGTACCAAGCCCTCCTGGACTACACCTACCCTCTGAGGCCAGGTAGGGTGGTAGGTGGGTGGGATACCTCTGATGCAGGGGGTGGACCTCTAATCCAGACAGACCCAAACCTCCAGGACTCAGGAATAGACCTGGACCGCATCTGCAGCTCCACCAGCCTGTCAGCTTTGGACTTTTCCCTGACTGGCACGGCAGGGGTTGGGACGGCTAGGGAGAGGCGGATGCCGGGTATAGCTCAGAGGTCATCTGAGCTGCGTGGGCTCTCACACCCCAAGTCTTCGGATGGTCGCCTTTCCAGTAGCCCCTTATCTTCTGCGGACCCTATTGGTCTATCCGTGGAGAGTCTGGACTGTAGTGGAGGTGGTGGTCTGGATCCTTTGCATCGTATCGGGGAAGGTCGCTACTGCCATCACGGCGTCTCCTCTTCCACCACGTTCATCCGCACAACCAGTATCCTTCCCCAGCCAGGGTGCCTCAGAGGGGGGGCTTGGGATGAGGAGTTCTGGTCTCTTCCGGAGCAGTTAGAGGAGCTCCGGGGTTTGTCCCGGCAGGTCAGGGAGGTGACGGCCCAACTCAGTCAGCCTGTCACAGCCAGCTGGGAGTCCCTGGAGAGGGGGACCACCTCCGTCCAGTCCTCCATGACCCTGGCTGAGAAACAGGAGGCAGAGGAGGAGAGAAAAGAACAGGAGCAGAATGAAAAGGAAGAAAGAGAGGGTGATGAGAAGCAGAAAGAGGTGCCCATTTCTGAAGCGCTTCAATACTTTAATAAAGGTATGTGTTGGTGGCAGCATTTCAGTAGGCTTTAAAAAATATATAGTATTTTATTGTATTTGTAATATTTCTTAACTTAACATGTTTGACTTCAAACACTTTTAGTCTCTAAAGTGGTCCATAGTGGGGAATCCTCCCAAGCAGCCAGAAACTCTGGTTCTAGGATGGAGGCTGGGGTAGCAGGCAGGGGAGTGAGCAGGGCCAGTCTGAGAGAGGTGGAGGCCATGGTGGACCAGCTGAGTGGACTAACCCTGCCTGAGTTCCAGAGGGGGAGCCAGGGGGAGCAGGGACACAGGGAGTCCCTCATGCAGCACATCCAGGTAAGGACAGAGAGCTAAAATAATTGCTTTATTATGTGCGATATAAAGACAAGGGTGTGCCTCTGCCACCAATATGTAAAAAAATTAAAAAATAAAAATGCAATATGATACAGTACCTCCCAACACAATGGAATACAATACACCTTACACAATCAATGCAATGTGTTGATAATGGTATATTTAAACAATAACGCAGAGGGGGTGTGGTATTGTTACGTTGGTAACCAGTTTATAATATCAATATGGCACCTCTGGGGTTTGTGGTATATGGCCAATATACCATGGCTAAGGGATGTTCTTATGCACAACGCAACGTGGAGTGCCTGGATACAGCCCTTAGCTGTGGTATATTGGCCATATACCACAAACCCCAGAGGTGCCATATTGATATTATAAACTGGTTACCAACGTAATTTAGAGCAGTAAAAATAAATGTTTTGTCATACCTGTGGTATACGGTCTGATATACCACAGCTGTCAGCCAATCAGCATTCAGGGCTTGAACCACCCAGTTTATAACGCATAATACATGTACAGTACACAGGTCTCACCTCTATTCAATCCAAATCCACGAACAAACGGTTGTGGTGCAGTTTGATATTAATTCTGGGACTGACAACCTGTTTACCCATCAGACCTTCTGTTCTAACCTGGAGGAGCTCATCCAATGGCTGTACACTGTGGTGGAGAGGATGGAGGTGCTGGCTCCGCCCTCTGTGGACATCGAGAGTGTCAAGTCTTCCCTGGCGGATTATAAGGTCCGTAGTTTACACCCAAAGATCCTATAAATCAATTCTATATGTTATTCTGTGGGTGTACAATGCACGTCCTTGTTCAAAAGTGATAACTCTTGGCGTAGTATCTTGGGAGAAGGGAAGTGGCTTATAATTATTCAACCCCCTCTGCCCCCTTTTCTCTTTTTTGTTTCTGTCTTTTGCTATCTTTCTATCTCTATATGCCTCTGTCTCCCCACTCCCTCTGTTTTCCCCTTTGTCTTTTTCACTCTCATCACTCTCTCTCGTTCCCTTGCCTCTCCCTCCATAGAGGTTTCAGAGAGAAGTAAATGCCCACCAGCCTCTGACCACCTCTGTTCTGCAGACTGGAGAGCTTCTCCTGGGTTGTATGACCTCCACTTCTCCCGGTGAGATTTCCATCACTGACTAGTTTCTCTTTGCCTGCAGCTATTTCATTGTTACCTACTGAATCTCAGGTGTCACCCACCCTGACTATTAGGACCGATAAATGAGGCTTCCTTCACACAGCAATGACCCCGATCTCAACTCAAGCGGATCAGCCTGTCAGACCAGACTCCTTCTGAAATATATATGCTTGTGCTCCTTTACTAAAGGGAGAGTCAAATGAGTTGCGTGACACAGCAACATCTGAGACTCTTGAAGTGGGCGTTGCCTGTTTTGTAAAGGGCTCCAAATTCAAATGACATTACATGATTAGCTTACATGTTTGTGTGAAGGCTACCTTGATCAAAGGGTAACATTTCCTGTCTGCTAACAGTGGCGAGCTTGTCTTGGTTTCAGGTCTCATACGTGTCAGTTTAACAGCTAACACTGGTATACTGTAGATGTCTGGCAGTCACTAAAGCTTTCCATTTCTTTTTTCTCTTCCTCTTTTCATTTTTCTTCCCTATACTACTCTCTTCCTCTTATGTCCCCCAGTTCTGAAGGAGACCCTTGGTCTTATTGAGAGGCAGTCCAGGGCGTTGGAGACTCACTCAGAGCACCTCTTCTCCTCTATCCTCTCGGCCATGGACAGCCTGACCCAGCCCAGGGAGCCCTGCGGGGCAGAGGAGACCGGCGCTGGGGACACCGATAGCGTGGAGGTCCAGGGGACAGCTTAGTGAAGGCTCCATGCAAGATATGGATAGTATGTTTCTGTGGTTACATAGAGATCGGGCTATGATTACTATACATCACCGTCTAGTTTCGGGCTATCAGTTGTATTATTTATCGTAAGTAATTATCCTTTTCAGTGAAGAAGAATGAGAGCAGATTGGTGGAGGAGGCTTGATGAGGTGCAGGAGCATCTTCACTAACATTCCTTAAAGGAAATGACCTCGTTGTGTTGAAAAGAGAACCACTTGACTGTTGTCATGCTTTTGTTACATTGTTTTCTTAAGTGCTTTTTAAATGTATGCATAATGTGTGCTGAAGAAGCAAAGTATTATTTGCCTTGTGATATATGCTCAAGCAGATGTTTAATCATTTGAGTTACACAGTTATTAATAATGACCTATTGCACTCCTCTTGCAACTCACTCTGTTACATGCATGACATAATGTTTTTTAACCTATTTTGATATTTCTCTGTGGCATCTAAGTGTCTTCACTAAAGGTGCTGTGAATTTAGTACACTGGGTAGAGCACTGCAATATTTTCCAGCAAGTCTTTTTTCAGGGTGAACTCAACCAGTTGATTATGGCCTCAGATTGTGTCACCTGTCTCTGGTACATAATGTTGAGCCTTCTTCCTGGATTGACAGAAGTGAAGGTCTGCATTTGTGTTGATGTTGTATATGTAGATTGGTAATATAGGATGGTGAACCATTGTGCCCTTACAGTTGTATTTGAAATCATATCATTGATCAGGTGGCAGCTATATGCAAGATATGGCCTCTGTGATAATCACCAGCCAGAGACAACAGCACAGTTTGGAGGTCCCATGTTTTTATGAGTTTGATACTTTTTGTATGCATGGAAAACCTGGATGAAAAGTGCCTAAATTCAATCATAACGGGCAATAGTCGGCATCCGCATGCATACCTGATGTTTTGGCGGCGTCGGAGGTGTAACCGCGTTGGCTGTCAAATTGGTGAGCAGCTGCTCTTGATTTGTCAAAGCCACACCCCTCGCGTTAAGATGTTCAGAATGAGAAAGTAGGTTATATGGAAATAATTATGCTGAATTTGAAAATCATTCAACTAAATAATGAGGATTTCTTTTCAAATTCCAGTGTTCTAAAATGTAAACAAGGCTGCATGGGATTTCTCTTAATGAGACTCGGTGCAGCCAAGGGCAATGTCCGCTTTAGGTATAATGCCAGGAGCCGCTTGTGGATTTGACAGCTCTAACGCAGTTCCACCTTCACTGCCAAAACGACCACTTTGCGGATGTTGGCTAAAGCGGATCTGATTGAATAGAGCGCTCAGACATAACTAGCCTTTTTTAACGTACAGGATGTTTTTAACTGTCTTTGTTACTGTAGTAATCAATTGGGAATGTTAACTTTTAAACACCATGGAAAACTTTGTTCATCAAACTGTTATCCTCATTCACAGAATGAGCCTGGTGAAAACTACACATTGTTCCTTCTGATTAAACAAACCTTTTATTTGGCTGCTTCATTTAATGTACAATCAGTTTGGGTAGAGCTCGGGTATAATAATTATCAGATTTGTGCTGCCTACTGAGTTTTTGCTCTTAAAGCTGAGTAATCGGAAATGGGCTGTCTACAGGTCACAGATTCATGGAACAGTATTTCCTCAACTATGGAATTCTGCTGAGTCGGGTCTACTGGAAATCAGGTCACACTTCAGCTGCTTATGGAGCAGATCAATGGAGGCCAGGTCAGTGAAAATACTGTAGTTACAAACAAATGTGGCTTGGCATATTGTAAGATCCAAGGAACTGTGAATCTCTGACCTTTTCCTTAAGTCTGAAATGAGCAGTTGGTGTACTGAGGGGACTCATGAGAATGTGACACACAGGCATTCTACTCTGACCTGTAGAATGACCAGACCACAGAATGATATCTGGACAGACCACTACCACTGTACAAAGACATCCATACAGCAACAACACTGAACTAGTAAACGATGCTAGAGAAATGGGAACAGATTTATTTTAAAACTGTATTTAGTTGCCTTTATTATGAAAAAAAGAACAGTTTTATATATGCAATTCTGAATGAAGATATTCCACAGGTAATGGCCCATTTGCAAACCAATCCTAAATTACTGGTGCAACTTATTTGCCATAAATGTAGGATAAATAATTAAAACAAAATGTTTCTACATATTCCACCAAGAATCGCAGACAGATCTTTCTGTATCATACAGTCTGGAAGTACAATATTTATTGTTTAAATCTGACATGTTGAGCAACAATATTACAATTGCCTACAGCCACAAATTTAATTCAGAAATTAAGTCAAGACTACTCAGATAATGTAATGAAGTCTACAGAACTAGCAGATCATACATATATACATAAGCATATATACAGTACCAGTCAAAAGTTTGGACACCTACTCATTCAAGGGTTTTTATTTTTAGTATTGTCTACATTATAGAATTAACACATTCAATCATGTAGTAACCGTGATTTAGACTCTTCAAAGTAGCCACCCTTTGCCTTGACATCTTTGCACACTTTTGGCATTCTCTCAACCAGCTTAATGAGGAATGATTTTCCAAACAGTCTTGAAGGAGTTCCCATATGCTGAGCACTTGTTGCTTTTCCTTCACTCTGCAGTTCAACTCATCACAAACCATCTCAATTGGGTTGAGGTCGGGTGATTGTGGAGGCTGGGTCATCTGATGCAGCACGCCATCACTCTCCTTGGTCTGCCTGGAGGTGTGTTTTGGGTCATTGTCCTGTTGAAAAACAAATGATAGTCCCACTAAGCAGAACCCAGATGGGATGGCGTATCGCTCCAGAATGCTATCGTAGCCATGCCTGTTAAATGTGCCTTGAATTCTAAATAAATCACAGTGTCACCATCATACCTTCATGCTTCACGGTGGGAACCACACATGCGGAGATCATCCGTTCACCTACTCTGCATCTCACAAAGACACGGCGGTTGGAACCAAAAATCTCAAATTTGGACTCATCAGACCAAAGGACAGATTTCTACCGGTCTAATGTCCATTGCTCCTGTTTCTTGGCCCAAGCAAGTCTCATCTTATTGGTGTCCTTAAGTAGTGGTTTCTTTGCAGCAATTCGATCATGAAGGCCTGATTCATGCAGTCTCCTCTGAACAGTTGATGTTGAGATGTTTCCCTTACTTGAACTCTGAAGCATGTCTGAGGTGCAGTTAACGCTAATTAACTTATCCTCTGCAGCAGAGGTAACTCTGGGCCAGTCCTCATGAGAGCCAGTTTCACCGTAGCGCTTCATGGTTTTTGCGACTGCACTTGAAGAAACTTTCAAAGTCCTTGAAATTTTCCACATTGACTGATCTTCATGTCTTAAAGTAATGGACTGTCATTTCTTTTTGCTTATTTGAGCTGTTCTTGCCATATGGACTTAGTATTTTACCAAATAGGGCTATCTTCTGTATACCACCCCTACTTTGTCACAACAACTGATTAGATCAAACGCATTAAGGAAAGAAATAACACAAATTAACTTTTAATAACGCACATCTGTTAATTGAAATGCATTCCAGGTGACTACCTCATGAATCTGGTTGAGAGAATACCAACATTGTGCAAAGCTGTCACCAAGGCAACGGGTGGCTACTTTGAAGAATCAAATATATTTTGATTTGTTTAACACTTTTTTGGTTACTACATGATTTCTTAGTTGATGTCCTCTACAATGTAGAAAAGAGTAAAAATGAAAACCCTTGAATGAGTAGGTGTCCAGACGTTTGACTGGTATTGTATATTTTTCTGTACTTTTTCACGAGACAGTGAGAGACTTGTGCAGTTGGCTGACACTCATATTCGCGAATAAACACCTTAGAGAGACATGCCGACACAAACAGTAAAATAACCAACAGGAAAGGAAAGCCAAGAAGAAAAAGACGGGGACAGAAGAATAGAAAACATAATTGAATTTGACCACAGACCAATCCCGAAATAGGAATGCAGTGAGATACACACACATTATTCTCATAACCCTGCACACAGAGGGGGGCGTTAACTGCGAGGGTGAGGGGGCAAACGAAATCAGTTGTCTCTGAGGTGGTCCGGGGAAGGGTGGGGGGGGTAAAGCCTCTCCAGGAGGGGGCCAGTGAGGGACCTGTCCATCTGACTGCTAACAGATTGCCTAGACAGTACTACTAATCAATTACCAGGGCAATAAGGGAGGGGGGGGAATTATTTATTTTCTTGGTAGTGCGGCTACAGTACAAATTCAGGCAACTTCATTTTGTTTTCCCTCTCGCACACACAACTTCTTTCTATCAGACTTTCCCTCTCTCGGTTACAGTTAGGCTAGGAAGGTGGGACATGGTGGAAAATGGGGCCAGGTGGAGGGGGCTGACAGGCCAGAGGGGGGTGCTTGAGGTGGGGGTAGAGGTGTTGGTGGGGTTCTCTCTCAGCAGCAGCCCCCCGAGGCAGGTTTGACAGGCGTACTCTGGATCTTGACATTGGACTTCTCGTTGCCTCCGGTCGTGGCCCCGGGCCCCATCCTCTTCTTGATCTCAGCAGCCATGGTCATGAAGGCCTGCTCCACATTGGTGGCGCTCTTGGCACTCGTTTCCAAGAAGGGGATGCCCAGGGAGTCTGCAAACTCCTGCAGAGAAAGGAATGGCGAGAGAGGGTTAGGGGATCTGCTGCATTCATGACAGGACTGTAGACCATTACAGCTACTAATTTACTACTGGGTTGTAGAGACCTGACTGTGTCCAAAACCATTTGGAATGTTTGGGGGCCTCAACAAAATCTCAATTCAAAAGTTGGTAACCACAGCTCTACACCATTTTTTCTAAAAGTTCATTGGAAACATGCATTACTTCTGCTCCATCTGATAACCCATTGTCTTGGTTAAAAGCCCTTACCTTTGCTGTTGTGTAATCCACCACTTTCTTTGTGGTCAGGTCACACTTGTTCCCCACCAATAGCTTGTTGACATTTTCACTGGCATAGCGGTCGATTTCCTGTAGCCACTGCTTGACATTGTTGAAGGACTCCTAGAAGAAGAAAGAGAATGAAAACCAACATATCAGGGTAGGCAATATATTTGTGAAGTAAGTCTTTCAAAATACTAATTCACCTGCACTCCTGAATTTAAATTCTGAAAAAGAAGCCAGAAAGCCCAAACACAGTAGTTAAAGACTGACTGTGCTAAAGAGACAGACTGACCTGGTCTGTGACGTCGTAGACTACGATAATGCCGTGGGCTCCTCTGTAGTAGCTGGATGTGATCGTACGAAACCTCTCCTGCCCCGCCGTGTCCCACTGCCAGCGTCAATACACAGCAGAGATAGTCAGTCACTGTCATAAATACGGGACTACCAAATAGATGCTGCCACACACACACACTGCCAAATACAAGGTATCTGCAGGTTTCATCAAGTTGAATTTAAGACATTTTAAAGACCTTTTTAATGCAACTTGAAATGCAATTTAATAACAATTTGAGGTCTTCGTGCGCCACAAACCTGCTAATTTACCCATATTTTTAATGGCATTAACAGTGCTTTAATAAAGTAGTGCAATAGACTACTGAGATGGTATTCAAATATCTTGTTTAATCTAAGCAGGAATGCATGATTCAAGATATTTTGATGTGCACTGCAACCTAATCCAGCTATTGTCATGAATTTGACAATTAGGCCATTGTTGTTATAGTTTACTATTAAAATAGGACTCAATATTTGACTATTTTTTACAGACCACATTTTTTGTTGATGCCATAATTACACAAACACACACACAAAAAAAACAGATGGTCATGCTTAGTTATGTTTCTAAAACAATAAATGTATTATTAGTAAAAAGTCATGTGGACTACGGTTCAATTTAATTTAATGACCTGTGAGTATTCTAACCAAAATATCAGACAAAAATATTTAGCTGCCACTTTAAGGTTACTTGGTAACAGGGCCACTTAAGTCATGTTTGCCTGTTAGAATGTCACTAGTTGAGGCCAACAAGGTCTCTTTCTGCTAGCCGTGGGAGCAAACTCAAACATTGAAAAGCAACCTAGCTTGTGAACAAAATAAATGTAAATAGCCAAGAAACATTACAAAAAAGTCTCACTTTAGTAGACTTGAGTAAATTAGAACAACTTTTATGCCTGTGCCCATTGCTTCTAAAAACTATTCTTTCAGCACTCACAGTGCTGCTTCCTCGCACATTCACCAAATGTGACAAATAAGAACACACGCAAGCACCTCAAACAGATGAGAGAAGGACATCTCTAAATCGATAAAATCACAATTTTATCGTCAACCATGTGTCTTAATAATGTAGGAGGCCTCTGCCTTGCGATATTTGATGAACAATCTAGAGTTAGGTTCTGTTTAGGAATGCCTACAAAGGCATTTTTTCAGAAAATCCATGGTACAAATGTGGCCAGATGCAGAAAGGCATACTTGTTAGGTCCTTGTTAGTATAGCTTGGAGTATCCCTTTCCATATTAGAAAAACAAAGATGTGGCGGGGAAACACTTACGATTTGAAGTTTAATGGTCTTTCCGTCTAATTCTATAGTTCGTATTTTGAAGTCTACTCCGATTGTGCTTATGTAGCTTTCTGTGTATGTGTCATCCTGTGGAGAGAGAGGAGAGGAATCTGAAAAAGTACAAATCCTTAACCCTTTCATACATTTTCAGTCAAGAGAAAAAAGGAATCAAAAGTATGACCATTCACCGCAAAAGGAGAGTAAACAAGATAAGTAAAATTAACATACATGAGTATTAATATAGAAGTTGAATACTATTTACTTCAGGCAGTGCACTAATATGACATCATTATTAATATGACTGGTTCAGCCTATGAACAGCTAATGAGTGATTAGTGCGAGCAATTTATGAATGGCTATGAGACACTTATAGGACATGGATGAATCAATAGGACACTTACTGCAAATCGGAGTAGAAGACATGACTTTCCGACGCCAGAGTCACCGATCAGGAGCAGCTTGAATAAATAGTCACTGTGGAGAGAGGAGTAAAGTTTTTTTTTTTTTTTTTTTTAACACAGGTTTCCAGATTTTCCACAGTTTCAACGAAAGTACAGCCTTGTCAAGCTTGGGACTCTAAACTCAGAAGACAGCATTAGCTTTAGGGCTGACCCCCATTTACTCGACTGGTCGCAAATATATATTTTTATTTCATGGCACGCCAGTCTGAGTCCCGCCCGTCTCAGTGGACTAATCCATTGAAGAGGCAGCGGGGATGGCTCAGGCCATCACTCTTAAACAGGCATTGGCAATGCAAGACACGCTTGCCGTGAGAGTATTTGCCTTGGCACATCAAGCAATTTGATACAATTTATCAAATGTGAAATTTAATTCATTTCGAAATTGCATTGGTTTTCCATAAATGGCTAATGCTTTGGATCTGACACCATTTCAGGGAATATTCCTTAGGACTACAGTATGTTTGAAGATAATACGTCCTGGGAATAATTTAAATGTTGAGTCAAGAAGAAGGGAAGTGTGGCTAAGCTGCACAAGGCACATCTCTCGCCAGAATGCGCTCTCTCTCCAATTAGTGTGCATTCATTGTTTCATAACTTGATTGTTTGAACTGTTTGTCCTTTGATTGTTAGTGTCTATCAATTGCATATACAGTGCATTCAGAAAATATTCAAACCCCCTGACCTTTTTCCACTGTTACGTTACATTATGTACCGTTACGTTACGTTATTCTAAAATGGATTCGTTTTCCCCCCTCAATCTACACACAATACCCCATAATGACAAAGCAAAAACAGTTATTGTAATTTTAGCAAATTTATTAAAAAAAAAATATATATATCACATTTACATAAGTATTCAGACCCTAATTCTCAATACTTTGTTGAAGCACCTTTGGCAGCGATTACAGCCGCAAGTCTTCTTGGGTATAACTCTACAAGCTTGGCACACCTGTATTTGGGGAGTTTCTCCAATTCTTCCTGGCAGATCCTCTCAAGCTCTGTCAGGTTGGATGGGGAGCATCGCTGCACAGCTATTTTCAGGTCTCTCCAGAGATGTTCGATTAGGTTCAAGTCCGGGCTCTGGCTGAGCCACTCAACGACATTCAGAGACTTGTCCCGAAGCCACTCCTGCATTGTCTTGGCTGTGTGCTTAGAGTCATTGTCCTGTTGGAAGGTGAACCTTTGCCCCAGTCTGAGCACTCTGAAGCAGGTTTTCATCAAGGATCGCTCTGTACTTTGGTCCGTTCATCTTTCCCTTGATCCTGACTAGTCTCCCAGTCCCTGCAGCTGAAAAACATCTCCACAGCATGATGCTGCCACCACCATGCTTCACCGTAGGGATGGTGCCAGGTTTCCTCCAGACGTGACGCTTGGCATTCATGCCAAAGAGTTCAATCTTGGTTTCATGGTCTGAGAGTCCTTTAGGTGCCTTTTGGCAAACTCCAAGCGGGCTGTCATGTGCCTTTTACTGAAGAGTGGCTTTCGTCTGACCACTCTACCGTAAAGGCCTGATTGGTGGAGTGCTGCAGAAATGGGAGAACCTTCCAGAAGGACAACCATCTCCACAGAGGAACTCTGGAGCTCTGTCAGAGTGACTTTGGGTTCTTGGTCACCTCCCTGACCAAGCCCCTTCTCCCCAGATTGTCCAGTTTGGCCGGGCGACCAGCTCTAGGAAGAGTCTCGGTGGTTCCAAACTTCTTTCATTTAAAAATGACGGAGGCCAGTATTTTCTTGGGAACCTTCAATGCTGCAGACTTCCCCAGATCTGTGCCTCAACACAATCCTGTCTCGGAGCTCTACGGACAATTCCTTCGACCACATGGCTTGGTTTTTGCTCTGACATACACTGTCAACTGTGGGACCTTATATAGACAGGTGTGTGCGCCTTTCCAAATCAATGTCCAATCAATTAAATGTGCTACAGGTGGACTCCAATCATCTCAAGGATGATCAATGGAAACAGGATGCACCTGAGCACAATTTCAAGTCTCATAGCAAAAATGTTTATGTAAATAAGGTGTTCTTTTTTAATACATTTGCACACAAAAAAAGCTTTTCACTTTGTCATTATGGGGTATTGTGTGTAGATTGATGAATATTTTTATTGAATCCATTTTAAAATAAGGCTGTAATGTAACAATGTGGAAAAAGACGAGGGGTCTTTTATACTTACTGGATGCACTGGATCACCAGTAGTGATTGGGGTGGGGGGATCAATAGTTACATACCAGGATGTCATTTTTTACAATATATTTGATAATTTTTACAATATTTTTGCCCTAGTTGGCTGTACCTGAACCAAAACTCCAGTATTGGTCCTTCATAGTTTCCTTCCATCCCCCCCCATCCCCCCGCCAATTCAAGTCCACACAGCAACACAAACTTCCATAGTTGTCGGTACAGAAAATAACGTTTTCTACAGGCAAATAAAATTAAACCTCACAATACTGAGCTGTGCAAGGTCAGCAAAACCACATAAGGAAATAATAGTCAGTGGGGGGGGTCAATGTTTCAGTGCTCATGTGATACACACTCAGACAAGAGAATTTTAAAAGAGGTAAAGACTGCACTGTGACTGACAACAGCATAGCATGTTCAACAGAATACACTACCAACTTAGTAGGCCTGTGCCTGACTTAACCAAGAAGCCTACTTTAATTGAACGCAGACAATTCATGTTTAACTTTTTAGGGATAGGGGGCAGCATTTTCACTTTGGATGAATTGCGTGCCCATAGTGAACTGCCTCCTACTCTGTCCCAGATGCTAATATATGCATTATTATTACTATTGGATAGAAAACACTCTGAAGTTTCTAAAACTGTTTGAATTATGTCTGTGAGTATAACAGAACTCATATGGCAGGCAAACTTCCAAACAGGAAGTGGAAATTCTGAGGCTGCTGTTTTTTCTACTCATCGCCTATTCAAATCCCAGGAAGATATGGATTTGTTTGCACTTCCTACGCCTTCCACTAGATGTCAATAGTCAGTAGAACGTTGAATGAAGTGTATACTGTGATGTGGGACCGGATGGGAGGTGTTTCAGTCAGTGGTCTGGCAGATTGCCAGTTCCTGGTCACGCGCATTCCTCATGATATCGCCTTGCGTTCCATAACTTTTACAGACACGGAGGAATTCTCGGGTTGTAAAGTTATTGGATATATATGATAACAACATCCTGAAGATTGATTCTCTACTAAGTTTGACCAGTTTATTCAACTTGTAATAACTTTTTGAAGTTTTTGTCCGACGTTATGCGTCACTTGCACGAGCGTTTGGATATGTGTACTAAACGCGCGAGCAAAAGCAGCTATTTGGACATAAATAAATTGACATTATCGAACAAAACAACAATTTATTGTCAAACTAGGATTCCTGGGAATGCATTCTGATGAAGATATTCAAAGGGAATATTTATGATGTCATTTCGTATTTCTGTTGACTCCAACATGGCGGAGAAATGTTATTTATATTTGAGCGCCGTCTCAGATTATTGCATGGTGTGCTTTCTCCGTAAAGTTTTTTTGAAATCTGACACAGCGGTTGCATTAAGAACAAGTGTATCTTTAATTATATGTAAATCATGTATCTTTCATCAAAGTGTATGATGAGTATTTCTGTTATTTGACGTGGCCCTCTGCAATTTCGAGTCATTTCTGAACATGGCACCAATGTAAACTAAGATTTTTGGATATAAATATGCACATTATCGAACAAAAAATAAATGTATTGTGTAACATGATGTCCTATGAGTGTCATCTGATGAAGATCAAAGGTTAGTGATTAATTTTATCTCTATTTCTGTGACTCCTATCTTTGGCTAGGAAAATGTCTGTGTTTTTTGAACTTGGTGGTGATCTAACATAATCAGTACATAAACAGTAAAAGGACAATTAGGCTAAACTGTAATGATTTACACAATGATGTAGGCTGGGGTAATTGTTGATGGATTAGCCAAGACAATACATAAGATAGGCCTATGGGATGTCCATTGTCCAGGTGTAAGTTCACGAGTAGAACTCCTAAAATAGTAAATCAAATCAAATCAAATTTTATTAGTCACATACACATGGTTAGCAGATGTTAATGCGAGTGTAGCGAAATGCTTGTGCTTCTAGTTCCGACAATGCAGTAATAACCAACAAGTAATCTAACCTAACAATTCCACAACTACTACCTTATACACACAAGTGTAAAGGGATAAAGAATATGTACATAAAGATATATGAATGAGTGGTGGTACAGAACGGCATGGCAAGATGCAGTAGATGGTATAGAGTACGGTATATACATATGAGATGAGTACTGTAGGGTATGTAAACATAAAGTGGCATAGTTTAAAGTGGCTAGTGGTACATGTATTACATAAAGATGGCAAGATGCAGTAGATGATATAGAGTACAGTATATACATATGAGATGGGTAATGTAGGGTATGTAAACATTATATTAAGTGGCATTGTTTAAAGTGGCTAGTGGTACATTTTTACATAATTTCCATCAATTCCCATTTTTAAAGTGGCTGGAGTTGAGTCAGTATGTTGGCAGCGGCCGCTAAATGTTAGTGGTGGCTGTTTAACAGTCTGATGGCCTTGAGATAGAAGCTGTTTTTCAGTCTCTCGGTCCCTGCTTTGATGCACCTGTACTGACCTCGCCTTCTGGATGATAGCGGGGTGAACAGGCAGTGGCTTGGGTGGTTGTTGTCCTTGATGATCTTTATGGCCTTCCTGTGACATCGGGTGGTGTAGGTGTCCTGGAGGGCAGGTAGTTTGCCCCCGGTGATGCGTTCTGCAGACCTCACTACCCTCTGGAGAGCCTTACGGTTGTGGGCGGAGCAGTTGCCGTACCAGGCGGTGATACAGCCCGACAGGATGCTCTCGATTGTGCATCTGTAGAAGTTTGTGAGTGCTTTTGGTGACAAGCCGAATTTCTTCAGCCTCCTGAGGTTGAAGAGGCGCTGCTGCGCCTTCTTCACAACGCTGTCTGTGTGGGTGGACCAATTCAGTTTGTCCGTGATGTGTACACCGAGGAATTTAAAACTTTCCACCTTCTCCACTACTGACCCGTCGATGTGGATAGGGGGGTGCTCCCTCTGCTGTTTCCTGAAGTCCACAATCATCTCCTTTGTTTTGTTGACGTTGAGTGTGAGGTTATTTTCCTGACACCACACTCCGAGGGCCCTCACCTCCTCCCTGTAGGCCGTCTCGTCGTTGTTGGTAATCAAGCCTACCACTGTAGTGTCATCCGCAAACTTGATGATTGAGTTGGAGGCGTGCATGGCCACGCAGTCGTGGGTGAACAGGGAGTACAGGAGAGGGCTCAGAACGCACCCTTGTGGGGCCCCAGTGTTGAGGATCAGCGGGGTGGAGATGTTGTTACCTACCCTCGCCACCTGGGGGCGGCCCGTCAGGAAGTCCAGGACCCAGTTGCACAGGGCGGGGTCGAGACCCAGGGTCTCGAGCTTGATGACGAGTTTGGAGGGTACTATGGTGTTAAATGCTGAGCTGTAATCGATGAACAGCATTCTCACATGGGTATTCCTCTTGTCCAGATGGGTTAGGGCAGTGTGCAGTGTGGTTGCGATTGCGTCGTCTGTGGACCTATTGGGTCGGTAAGCAAATTGGAGTGGGTCTAGGGTGTCCGGTAGGGTGGAGGTGATATGGTCCTTGACTAGTCTCTCAAAGCACTTCATGATGACGGAAGTGAGTGCTACGGGGCGGTAGTCGTTTAGCTCAGTTACCTTAGCTTTCTTGGGAACAGGAACAATGGTGGCCCTCTTGAAGCATGTGGGAACAGCAGACTGGGATAAGGATTGATTGAATATGTCCGTAAACACACCAGCCAGCTGGTCTGCGCATGCTCTGAGGACGCGGCTGGGAATGCCGTCTGGGCCTGCAGCCTTGCGAGGGTTAACACGTTTAAATGTTTTACTCACCTCGGCTGCAGTGAAGGAGAGCCCGCAGGTTTTGGTAGGGGGCCGTGTCAGTGGCACTGTATTGTCCTCAAAGCGGGCAAAAAAGTTGTTTAGCCTGTCTGGGAGCAAGACATCCTGGTCCGCGACGGGGCTGGTTTTCTTTTTGTAATCCGTGATTGACTGTAGACCCTGCCACATACCTCTTGTGTCTGAGCTGTTGAATTGCGACTCGATTTTGTCTCTGTACTGGGACTTAGCCTGTTTGATTGCCTTGCGGAGAGAATAGCTACACTGTTTGTATTCGGTCATGCTTCCGGTCACCTTGCCCTGGTTAAAAGCAGTGGTTCGCGCTTTCAGTTTCACGCGAATGCTGCCGTCAATCCACGGTTTCTGGTTTGGGAATGTTTTAATCGTTGCTGTGGGTACGACATCGTCAATGCACTTCCTGATGAACTCGCTCACCGAATCAGCATATTCGTCAATATTGTTGTTGGACGCAATGCGGAACATATTCCAATCCGCGTGATCGAAGCAGTCTTGAAGCGTGGAATCAGATTGGTCGGACCAGCGTTGAACAGACCTGAGCGCGGGAGCTTGTTGTTTGAGTTTCTGTTTGTAGGCTGGAATCAACAAAATGGAGTCGTGGTCAGCTTTTCCGAAAGGGGGGCGGGGGAGGGCCTTATATGCGTCGCGGAAATTAGTATAACAATGATCTAGGGTTTTTCCAGCCCTGGTAGCACAATCGATATGCTGATAGAATTTAGGGAGTTTTGTTTTTAGATTAGCCTTGTTAAAATCCCCAGCTACGATGAATGCAGCCTCAGGGTGTGTGGTTTCCAGTTTACAAAGAGTCAGATAAAGTTCGTTCAGGGCCATCGATGTGTCTGCTTGGGGGGGAATATATACGGCTGTGATTATGATCGAAGAGAATTCCCTTGGTAGATAATGCGGTCGACATTTGATTGTGAGGAGTTCTAGATCAGGTGAACAGAATGACTTGAGTTCCTGTGTGTTGTTATGATGATCACACCACGTCTCGTTAATCATAAGGCATACCCCCCCGCCCCTCTTCTTACCAGAAAGATGTTTGTTTCTGTTGGCGCGATGCATGAAGAAACCAGCTGGCTGCACCGACTCCGTTAGCGTCTCTTGAGTTAGCCATGTTTCCGTGAAGCAGAGCACGTTGCAATCCCTGATGTCTCTCTGGAATGCTACCCGTGCTCGGATTTCATCAACCTTATTGTCAAGAGACTGGACATTGGCGAGTAGTATGCTAGGGAGTGGAGCGCGATGTGCCCGTCTCCGAAGCCTGACCAGGAGACCGCCTCGTTTGCCCCTTTTACGGCGTCGCACAGGGTCGCCGGCTGGGATCAGATCCATTGTATTGGGTGGAAGGCAAAACACTGGATCCGTTTCGGGAAAGTCATATTCCTGGTAGGAACGATGATGAGTTGACGTTAATCGTATATTCAGTAGTTCCTCCCGACTGTATGTAATGAAACCTAAGATTACCTGGGGTACCGATGTAAGAAATAACACATTAAAAAAAATAAAAAATCTAAAAAAATTAAAAAATTAAAAAAAGTAAGCCAACAAGGTGAAGGTGGCGACGACAGACACGGCAGCTCGGCATCTAGGTCCTAAGCAACTTTGCAGTATTTTGTTTCTTTGTACGTCATTTCTTACATTAGTAGCTTCCAAGTATTTTACTCGCTAATGTTCAGTCCCTGGCCAATAAAGTAGACGAGCTCAGGGCGAGGATCTCCTTCCAGAGAGACAAGGACTGTAACAAACTATGTTTCACGGAATCATGGCTCTCTCCGGATATAATGTCCCTGTCCCTAGAGCCAGCTGGGTTCTCAGTACATCGCACAAACAGGAATAAAAAACTCTCCAGAAAGAAGAAAGGCGGTGGTGTATGTTTCATGATTAACTACTCAGGATGTGATTGTGATAATGTTCAGGAACTCAAGTCCTTTTGTTCACCCGACCTAGAATATCTCAAATGTTGACCGTATTACCTCCCAAGAGAATTCTCTTCGGTTATAGTCACAGCCGTGTATATTCCCCCTCAAGCCAATACCACAATGACCCTCAAGGAACTACACTGGACTTTGTGCAAAATGGAAACCACATATCCTGAGGCCGCAATTATTGTGGCTGGGGATTTTAACAAAGCAAATTTGAGGAAAACGCTAACGAAGTTCTACCAACAAATTGCCTGTAGTACTCGCGCTACAAAAACATGAGCATTATTACTCTCCCTTCCGGGATGGCTACAAGGCCCTCCCCCGCCCTGCCGGCAAATCAAATCACTCCATCCAACTCCATTCTGCTCCTCCCTTCCTATAGGCAGAAACTCAAACAGGAAGTACCCGTGCTAAGGTCTATTCAACACTAGTCTGACCAATCAGAATCCATGCTTCAAGATTGTTTTGATCACGCGGACTGGGATATGTTCCGGGTTGTCTCTGAGAATAACACTGACGTATACACGGAAACAGTGACTGAGTTCATCAGGAAGTGTATAGGGGATGTTGTTTCCACTGTGACTATTAAATCCTACCCTTACCTGACACCCTAGACCCACTTCCATTTGTATACTGGCCCAATAGATCCACAGATTATGCAATCGCCATTACACTGCCCTATCCCATATGGACAAGAAGAATACCCATGTAAGAATGCTGTTCATTGACTACAGCTCAACCTCCAACACCACAGTACCCTCAAGCTCATCATTAAGCTCGAGCCGTGGGTCTGAACCCCGCCCTGTGCAACTGGGTCCTGGACTTCCTGATGGGACGCCCCCAGGTGGTGAAGGTAGGAAACAACACCTCCACTACACTGATCCTCAACACAGGGGCCCAACAAGGGTGTGTGATCAGCCCCCTCCTGTACTCCCTGTTCACCCATGACTACGTGGACATGCACGCCTCCAACTCAATCAAGTTTGCAGACGACACAACAGTACTAGGTCTGATTACCAACAATAACGAAACAGCCTACACGGAGGAGGTGAGGGCCCTGGTGGAGTGGTGCCAGGAAAATAACCTCTCCCTCAACGTCAACAAAATAAATAAACTGATCGTGGACTTCAGGAGACAATGGAGAGAGCACGCCCCTATTCACATTGACGGGACTGCAGCGGAGAAGGTGAAAAGCTTCAAGTTCCACAACAGCCTTCTTCACCACACTGAGGCGCAATAGTGCCTCTTCAACCTCAAGATGCTGAAGATATTTGTCATGGCCCCAGATTTTTACAGATGGACAACTGAGAGCATCCTGTCAGGCTGTATCACCGCCTGGCACTGCCCGCAAACTGCAGGGCTCTCCAGAGGGTGGTGCGGTCTGCCCAATGCATCACCTTGGGCACACTGCCTGCCCTCCAGGACACCTACAGCACCCGATGTCACAGGAAGGCCAAAAAGATCATCAAGGACATCAACCCCCCAAGCCACGGCCTGTTCACCCCGCTATCATCCAGAAGGCGAGGTCAGTACAGGTGCATCAAAGCTGGGACCAAGAGATTAAAAAACAGCTTCTATCTCAAGGCCATCAGACTGTTATATAGCCATCACTAGCCGGCTACCACCCGGTTACTCAACCCTGCACCTTAGAGGCTGCTGCCCTATGTACATAGACATGGAATCACTGGTCACTTTAATAATGTTTACATACTGTTTAACTCATTTCATATGTATATACTATATTCTGTTTTTTATTCAATGCCACTCAAGACATTGCTTGTCCTAATATTTATATATTTATTAATTCCATTCTTTTACATGTGTGTATTGTTGTGAATTGTTACGATACTACTGCACTATTGGAGCTAGGAACACAAGCATTGCTACACCCGCAATAACATCTGCTAAACATGTGTATGTGACCCCCCAAAAATTATGCTACACACAGTTTAAGAGTTAAAGAACAACTGAGTTACAATTAATAACATACCCCTTGAGGTTTCAAATAAATAACTGAAATGGCTATAAATGGAGGCAATAGTATAGTGTGCCTGTCAAAAAAAAGGAAGGAAAGGGCTACCCTTCAATGCAAAGTCATATGCACTAGATTGTGTCATCAGAACTTAATATTGTAAACACCATTTCAAATCAGATGTTCAGTCATGCCAGTGGGACTATTGAATATGAGAAATCAATCATTTAAACTGAGCTGAAATACAAAAGCTGTATCACAAAAGGGAAACGTATAGGCCTAAACTACAGTAATCAGGTACTTGCCAACCTGCATGGAGAGATGGTAGTAGTAGACAAACCATTACTTGCCAAACAACCCAATGAGTGTGTTGAAAGAGGCATGGCATATGGCAGGCATGCTCGTGACCTACACATGACTCTCAGGATGTAGAGGGGGGGTGGCACTGACTGTCCTCTTGCTTGTTTTCCGCTTGAGGGCCAAATTCACTGAATGTCATGGAAAAGGCAAGCTAGTTACATGAATTATTGACCACAAGCGCACAAAGGCTGCCGTAACGTTACACACTCGCATAATGACTTGCATGGCTAACGATAACCATAACATGTAACTTTAGCAGACGTGCGTTGTATTGTCAGACTACTAGTTTCAATATGTTAAGTAAAAAAGGAAGTAGTAACGTTAGTTACCAACCAAAGTAATGTTCCTTTTGACAACAGCACTTATCGTTAACTAACTGATGAACGTTAGGTAACGTTACCTAGTCTAGCTTGCTAGGTAACGTTAACTAGCTAGCTAAGGTAGATGCTACTTAGCAACTAGCTAGCAAACTCACAACAACTGTCTGCAAACATAATTCACCTGTGCGAAACGTTATTATGCGCTAAATAAACAACACAGTGACAATAGTAGTTAACTAGCTTGCACTTCTTAGACAGTTGATCAGCTAACGATAGCTGGCTAGCTACTTACTATTCGGGATTCATCCTGGACTCGTCACAGTAAATCCCCTCTTCTTATAAAACGACACCCCCTTCCGCTCTGAAAAATCGAAATAAATACTTAGCTAGCTAATTCCTTCGATAAAAAAGTAGCTAGATAATTTAACTAGGTGACAAGGTACTCCTCCAAAAATAGGCTAGTTGTCTGAAACCCAAAATGGCTGCTAGTAACGTTACCAACCAGGAAATAGCAACTCCACAAGCAGAGAAGCCTTACAGAGAGTTGAGCGATTTTCGGAAATCGTAGTTTGTCCCTAAAGGGTCGTCAAATATTGACTACGTTCTGCCGTGAAGAATATGACTACAGTGCCCTACTGACAATGTAGGCAACTAGGCTGGTCGATGTTTCAACCGCTCGTTTGCCCCTTCTGCTTGTTGTCAAAGCTAAAAAGAGGTTACGTCATTAGTGAAACGTGGCAAAATGTTGGCATGAAATCCAGTCTGGACTGGATAAATAAATTGCTCTCCATATGGCTTAATCAGACTTAATCAAATCTAAATCAAGCCTGTCATTGTTTTATTAAAATAATTCTGAGATGAGCTCTAAAAAAAAACAACGGACAAATTGTTCCTCTTTGTCATTGCTTTCTCAAAATGTAAGACCATGATAGTGTTTTGAATGAGTAAATTAATAAAGACGACAACAACCACCACTGGGAGGGATACAATGTAATGGATGGCAAAATTAACTGAAGGCACAGTCCAGTTCCCTCATGAAATTGATCAGCCACATCAGATATCAACAAAGGTTAGCTCCTCGCCTCCTTCACTAAAGCTATTGGAGGAGAAGGTCAGAAGGGCGTGACATCTGGCTTTCTCATCCAATGGTTTTTGAGATGAGCGAGGACGCAAGTAAGTAATTATGATTATGCCAGTCACAGTTAGTCCATAACATGAACCGTGCATGTGAAAAGAGTTCAACATTTCACAGGCTAAAGCTAGAAACGTCCATACCATAGATTGGGGAGAAAAAAAGTGTCTGCTACATACCATTCTAACGTCATACCTGTGTGTAGGCCTACTTCAAAATATATTTTCAGACAGCACTATTAGACCCTTATATATAGTAAACATACAATAGTTGTATTATCTATTACTGATTATATCGATACAATTCAAGAAATCACTGATAATAATGACACTCTTTCTTTCACTGTGCATGTGTGTCACATTGTTCTGTGCCCTCTGTTGCTTTGGAATGTGGAAGCTGATTACTTGTTTCCAAAGAATAATTCCCCTGGTTCAAGAATGTGTAGGGAAACTCCATTGAAAGGACAGAGGACAGGTTTCAATCTAGCGTTAGGGAGTCATGGATACAGAAAGACCCAAGCTGGTTTATTTGCAATTTAATGTATCTACAGTGCATTCGGAAAGTATTCAGACCCCTTGACTTTTCCACATTTTGTTACGTTACAGCCTTAATATAAAATGTATTAAATAAAAAATGTTCCTCATCACTCTACACACAATACCCCATAATGACAAAGCGAAAACAGGTTTTTAAAATGTTTAGCAAATTTATTGCAAAATTAAAAACAGAAATACTTCTTTACATAAGTATTCAGACCATTTGCAATGAGACCATTTGCAATGAAATTGAGCTGAGGTGCATCCTGTTTCCATTGATCATCCTTGAGATGTTTCTACAACTTGATAGGAGTCCACCTGTGTTAAAATTGATTGGACATGATTTGGAAAGGCATACACCTGTCTATATAATGTCCCACAGTTGACAATCAAATCAAATCAAATTTTATTTGTCACATACACATGGTTAGCAGATGTTAATGCAAGTGTAGCGAAATGCTTGTGCTTCTAGTTCCGACAATGCAGTAATAACCAACAAGTAATCTAACCTAACAATTCCACAACTACTACCTTATACACACAAGTGTAAAGGGATAAAGAATATGTACATAAAGATATATGAATGAGTGATGGTACAGAACGGCATAGGCAAGATGCAGTAGATGGTATAGAGTACAGTCTATACATATGAGATGAGTAATGTAGAGTATGTAAACATAAAGTGGCATAGTTTAAAGTGGCTAGTGATACATGTATTACATAAAGATGGCAAGATGCAGTAGATGATATAGAGTACAGTATATACATATACATATGAGATGAGTAATGTAGGGTATGTAAACATTATATTAAGTGGCATTGTTTAAAGTGGCTAGTGATACATTTTTACATAATTTCCATCAATTCCCATTATTAAAGTGGCTGGAGTTGAGTCAGTATGTTGGCAGCGGCCACTAAATGTTAGTGGTGGCTGTTTAACATTCTGATGGCCTTGAGATAGAAGCTGTTTTTCAGTCTCTCGGTCCCTGCTTTGATGCACCTGTACTGACCTCGCCTTCTGGATGATAACGGGGTGAACAGGCAGTGGCTCGGGTGGTTGTTGTCCTTGATGATCTTTTTGGCCTTCCTGTGACATTGGGTGGTGTAGGTGTCCTGGATGGCAGGGAGTACAGGAGAGGGCTCAGAACGCACCCTTGTGGGGCCCCAGTGTTGAGGATCAGCGGGGTGGAGATGTTGTTACCTACCCTCGCCACCTGGGGGCGGCCCGTCAGGAAGTCCAGGACCCAGTTGCACAGGGCGGGGTCGAGACCCAGGGTCTCGAGCTTGATGACGAGTTTGGAGGGTACTATGGTGTTAAATGCTGAGCTGTAGTCGATGAACAGCATTCTCACATAGGTATTCCTCTTGTCCAGATGGGTTAGGGCAGTGTGCAGTGTGGTTGCATCGTCTGTGGACCTATTGGGTCGGTAAGCAAATTGGAGTGGGTCTAGGGTGTCAGGTAGGGTGGAGGTGATATGGTCCTTGACTAGTCTCTCAAAGCACTTCATGATGACGGAAGTGAGTGCTACGGGGCGGTAGTCGTTTAGCTCAGTTACCTTAGCTTTCTTGGGAACAGGAACAATGGTGGCCCTCTTGAAGCATGTGGGAACAGCAGACTGGGATAAGGATTGATTGAATATGTCCTTAAACACACCAGCCTCAAGAGGGCCACCATTGTTCCTGTTCCCAAGAAAGCTAAGGTAACTGAGCTAAACGACTACCGCCCCGTAGCACTCACTTCCGTCATCATGAAAGTGCATGTCAGGACATGTGCATGTCAAGTGCATGTCAGGACATGACCAAGAAGGGAAATGGCGGCGAGTAGTGCGGATGAAATGGAGGAAATCGAGAAAAAGTTGGTGAAGCAACAGCTGTGCTGAAATGAGAACAATATGGGTGCTACTTCGAGAACACAAACTCCTGCATCTTTCACAGCAAAGAGCGAGGGAGTCCCAGGGGATGACTGGAGGAGCAATGGTGGACCGGAAGCATTGTGTGATTCTCTTGGCACGAGTACAGTTGGTGAGAATGAGTGGACGATGGTGAAGAAGAGTGGAGTGAATAGGGCTTAAGTTGGAAATGAACTGCAGTTTATGGTTAGAGTGCGATTCGCGAGCAAGGATATTTTTGGGAGACCCGTTTGCAGTCTCAAAGATGGTGAAGGACGAATTGGGTGAAGTGGAATCAGTTTGAATAACCAGGAGCAGTATGATGCTGTATGGTGGTATGGTGTCGACAGCACAAAAGGAGAAAGCTCTGTGGCTCAATAAGATGTCGACGCATGATGTGGAAAGCTATGACTTTTAGAGTAGGGCACCGGTTAAAGGTGTCATCTCTGGTGTTTTGTTGGACATAGAGGCTGTGTGGTTTAGGGATAACATTCAAGGAGTGGTAGACGCACGTCGATTGAATCGAATGATAGAGAGAAGGAAGTCGTTCTCCCAACTTATGTAAAACTTGAGTACGTGAGATATGCGGATGATGGAGGTCACAGTAGCTAGGATCAGGGCAATCCAGACGGTCTCCTATGTGGAGGCAGTGAAAATAGCTGAAGGACTGAGTAGAGAGGAGATGGAAGTGGATGTCCCATAGTCTGCAGTGAATGCAATGCAGAAGAAGGATCTCAACATACTAATAGTAAAGAAGGTGGACTTCGTTGCTTTTATAGCGCAAGTAGCCTCTATAATTCTTAAATGGAAGAAGTTTGGAAGCACCAAGCCTCTTCCTAGAGCTGTCCGCCCAGCCAAAACTGGGCAATCGGGTGAGAAGGGCCTTGGTCAGGGAGGTGACCAAGAACCCGATGGTCACTCTGACAGAGCTCCAGAGTTCCTCTGTGGAGATGGGAGAACCTTCCAGAAGGACAACCATCTCTGCAGCACTCCACCAATCAGGCCTTTATGGTAGAGTGGCCAGACGGAAGCCACTCCTCAGTAAAAGACACATGGCAGCCCGCTTGGAGTTTGCCAAAAGGCACCTAAAGGACTCTCAGACCATGAGAAACAAGATTCTCTGGTCTGATGAAACCAAGATCGAACTCTTTGGCCTGAATGCTAAGCATCACGTCTGGAGGAAACCTGACACCATCCCCACGGTGAAGCATGGTGGTGGCAGCATCATGCTGTGGGGATGTTTTTCAGTGGCAAGGACTGGGAGACTAGTCAGGATCGAGGGAAGGATGAATGGAGCAAAGTACAGAGAGATCCTTGATCAAAACCTGCTCCAGAGCGCTCAGGACCTCAGACCGGGGTGAAGGTTCACCTTCCAACAGGACAACGACCCTAAGCACACAGCCAAGACAACGCAGGAGTGGCTTCGGGACAAGTCTCTGAATGTCGTTGAGTGGCCCAGCCAGAGTCCGGACTTGAACCCGATCGAACATCTTTGGAGAGACCTGAAAATAGCTGTGCAGCAACGCTCCCTATCCAACCTGACAGAGCTTGAGAGGATCTGCAAAGAAGAATGGGAGAAACTCCCCAAATACAGGTGTGCCAAGCTTGTAGCATTATACCCAAGAAGACTCGAGGCTGTAATGGCTGCCAAAGTTGCTTCAACAAAGTACTGAGTAAAGGGTCTGAATACTTATGTAAATGTGATATTTTATTTAATTTTTTAATTTTTATGCATTTGCAAAAATGTATAAAACCTTTTTGCTTTGTCATTATGGGGTATTGTGTGTGTAGATTGATGAGGGGGAAAAAAACTATTGAATACATTGTAGAATAAGGCTGTAATGTAACAAAATGTGAAAAAAATCAAGGGGTCTGAATACTTCCCGAATGCACTGTATATACAAATGACTACTCAATTTCTATAATATAGGTCTAAGAGTAGAAAAGACACCTTCGCGTTCAGGGTGATGAGTCCAACCTCAAAACACCTGTCTGGGGCAGTCCTCCTGAGGATGTCATCCAGGACAGCGTGACAGGCCTCATTGGATGATGACTCCTGAGGGAGAGACAGAGAGACAGAGAGTCAGTTGAGGTAAGGAGGTGGACAAGTTCCAGGCAGGCTAATGCTGTGTGAATTATAGATGGATAGATTTCATGGGGCAGTGGTGCTGCTCAAACATCTTAACCACAGGGCACATCAAACCTACACCTGACTCAGTATAAGGCTGACAAAGTAAAATGATTTATGGCTTGATCATTTGATAACACTGCCTGTTTCATCAGTTGAACAGCATGAAAGCTTGGGCAATGACACAGTCTTTTGTCACCATCACCTCTGGCTGACAAGAGAAGAACCCTTATGAATGTATAATCTAAAGCATATTTGAGCATGCAAAGAAAAAATAAATATATATATATAAATACCGGTCAAAGTTTTAGAACACCTACTCATTCAAGGGTTTTTCTTTATTTGTACTATTTTCTACATTGTAGAATAATAGTGAAGACATCAAAAATAAAGAAAAACCCTTGAATGAGTAGGTGTTCTAAAACTTTTGACAGGTAGGGTAGTTCACATACTGTACCTGCAGTGGCCCCCACGTGAAAAACAACAAGTCTGTTTTAATATTCACATCTCTTTCAATTCAACATGCGCTTCCTTTGCTCTTGTGTTTTCTTATTGATCATAAGATGCTAAACTGTGGAGTGTGGTGAATTGTCTATGAATACGTTTCCCTCAAGCGTACTGAAACAGAGACATGGTTGTGTGTAAAGGCGATAGTAGCCTGGTCAGAGAGATTGTTTCTAGGTTGTTGGAATAAGGCCAAAATTATTTGCCCCCTCCCCCCAACAATTCTACATTCACTTTTCTTGCCCCACTTGTCCATTGAATATTGTACTGGTTTGAAATAGACTGTTACATTAACATTACAATAATGTATTCAAACTTTACATACACCTTCAGTCTTTGTAGGATTAACAAACATACAGTAACATGAATGAATTATGTAGTATGTCACATAACACAACTTTCCAGAAAAGGCTACTAAAACATTGAGGGGAAAAAGTTTATCAGTGTGTACAGTTCTTTGATTGAGTTAATTTTGGTAGCTGTAAACTTGCCATGTGTTCAGTGTATAGGCGACAGCCCGATAGGGGAGTCTTCCACCCTCCATGGTGATTTGAAGGGGGCACCTGAAGTAAAAACAACTGAAAAATAGGACAAGAGCAAATCCGCTGAATGATAATATTACAACCTGACCTCATACTGTAGCTACTATGGAAGTATCTCTAAATTCGGAAAATAAATAGTCAATGAATGTCTTTTAGGGTGTTTTCACCACAGGAGGTTCGTGGCACCTTAATTGGTGAGAACAGGCTTGTGGTAATGGCTGGAGCGGAATGCTATCAAATGCATCAAACACATGGTTTCCTTTTTTTAGGACAATGTGAACGCAAAGCTCCTCAGGTTCGCTTGTCATTATTCCCAAACCACACACTAGACTACTGCAACACCGTTCCCCCTGCCATAAACCCTCACATTGGTGCCACAAAAAAAGAGAAGATGACGATGTGCCGGTTTGCGGAAAAAAATTGTGTGCTGCTTTGGATATTGATTAGCGATTGTCAAGGACGCACAGAAATTCCAAAATGTATGGAGTTTTTAGTTCAGATTATTTATTTGTAATATGTGATATATAGGCTAAGAGAGCTTCAAGGGGCACTAGCCCCAATTACAGCATTATTTATTCTGCAGTTATTCTAATGCTATTTATTGTTACCAATCAAATTTACATGTTAATAGTATCTTCTGGTTACAATTATTATGTGTCATATTTTAACTCAATGCAATCTATTGGCTTCCAACATGTAAGTAGATGTATCTAGCTGTCTGATAACGCATTCTAATTGAATGGCTTGTCCTGCACTTTGTAAAAACCCAGAGTGCATGTTGGAAAAATATATTGGTTCCTTTCTAAACATAGCAATGTGAATGCAAAGAGAACGCAGTCCACAAAGTAGTTGAAGTGAACTGGCAAAATAGTTGAGGCCTCATTCAAAGGCAAAGGCAGTGTGACTACAAAGAGAACTGGGTTCATGAAAAAAAAGTGCCCCTTTTTTTACCCCAGAGTTCACTTTAAAGAGAACTGATATTGGTTCCTTTAAAGAGGACTATATGTGAAAAGAGCCTTACATAATAAGGAAGAAAGAGCAAAACAGAAGACACCAATTTCCTCACCAACAGTTATGTTCCCCATGTTGTCTAACTGCCACTATGAGTCCTGTTGAGAAAGGGAAGATGAGAAGGTGTTAGACGTGAACTAATAAATACTTAAACTGCACTTTTAGACCTGGGTCCACAGATATATTGTACTGTACCAACATGCCTTGCAGGAATTGTCAGTAATCAAAATTATGGGAAAAAAAGGGAAATTGGGGTTATTTAACCGAGATGAGAAACATTCATATTGGAGATGGGGGAAATCAAGACTATTATAAGGTGATTCCAGATCAAAACAGTCGGTGTCAGGTCAGGGACTCATACATTATATAATAGACAACCCAGACTAATGTGATTGTATGGATTAGGTCTCCCCTTAGAGGACCAAACAATTTACTGCACAAGTATCAGTCATACATTACCAGTCCTTTTCAGTTATGTTACAATAAAGGGAAGGAAAAGGGGGGTACTTAGTCAGTTGTACAACTGAATGCATTCAACTAAAATGTGTCTTCCGCATTTAACCCAACCCTTCTGCTACGTGTTCTACTGTCACTCAATGTTCTACAATGAGCAGGAAGATCATGATAAATAATACATTTAAAAAGCAAGTTTCAGTTCTCACCAAGTGTGTCATGTCCACTGACACTTTGCTTCTGTTCCAGCAAGTCCTGCAACTATGAGTTATAATTTTAGTTTATCAATATCTGTAATTTATATTTAAAATGGTTAGCCATGCCATTTTCCCCTATGGAGTATCGGTACCTAGTAATCCTTGGCTGACTGCACAAGCATCACAGCATGTTGTAATTGGACTCTATAGTAAAGCCTTGCTCCCTGGCGAAAGCTGCTGCTCCATCCCCAACCAGCAGACTATGGGGGCTCCTGTCCATCACCCTACAAGCCACCCGCACCAGAGCCCCAACACTGGAAATCATAGTTTCATACCGTACAGACAGTACATTTATCAATAGGTTATTTATTTTCAAAGATATCTCTTTCCCATGGCAGTGGTTTCAGCAGGTGGTTCTCTCACCATCGTAGTGCTGTGACTGCCCCAAACCTGCCGGCGATGCCCTCCATGATGGCAGCATCACACTCCCCCACTGTTAGGGAATCCTCCCCTCCCCACAATGTGATGCCCAGTCTCTGGGTCATCTTCAACCTCTGGAAGAAACACAAGAGTATCATAATGCTTCATTCTATAGCTAGAGGACTCCTCATTTTTTTTGCCTTAATCTGTTGTTGTCTAGTACTGTCTTTCTGCTAGCTAAGACCATCTACTTTAAATGCTGCCTGTCTTCCCAGTAGCCTACTTGGTGTGTGAACTGCTGACTGCTCATAACTTGCAGATGATTGTTGACACATCAACCAGGATTAAGGGGCAGGGCAGTTTGTGACTGTTGTGGTTTTGTTAATCAGTGTCAGCGGCGGTCTCGTCGTCAAAACTAAGACCGTCACCGAAACAAAGATGGTTCTGCTGAGTTATTCAAGGAAGGAAAAAGAGTAAAGCTTCACACCACTCTCTCACTTGAGTATCTTACCTAATTATTTTCAGATGATCTAATTTTGCTTTTTTGTATCTTTGGCAACTATATGTGTGTTTTTAACCCAGTTCGCCCCTCTCCCTGTAGGCTTTACAGACGCTCCCCACCCCTTGGCTGCAACCCTTCTAATTTAGTGTACCCTGCGCATACAACCCGTGTGGAAGTCCTGCTCTCCAGCAGCGCTTGGAGCTGCCGATCTGCGGTCAAGAACGCTGAGTTCATCTCAGCCTATGCTGCCCTTCAGTCCTTAGACTTTCTGGCCCTGACAGAGACATGTATCAACCCGGGGAACACTGCTACTCCAACTGCTCTCTCTTTATCTGACAACATGTTTTCTCGAAGTCCGAGACCACCTGGTCTTCACAGTGGTGGCACAGGGCTGCTCATAGAGATTCTCTCTTTTCTCCCTCACTCACCTGTCCATCTCCTCATTTGAATTCCATGCTGTCACTGTCACTTGTCAACTCAAGCTTAACATTGTTGTCATCTATCGCCCACCATAGAGAGTTCCTCAATGAGCTTGACACCTTAATAAGCTAATTTCCTACGATGGCTCACCACTCTTCGTACTGGGCGACTTCAACCTCCCGTCATCTGCCTTTGATTAATTTCTTTGCAACTCTTTTTCCCCCTCCTTGCCTCTTTTGACCTTTCCCAGTCCCCTCACACTCACAAGGCAGGCAAAATGCTTGACCACATCTTTATTAAAGGCTGTTCGCCCCTACCCAGATGGTTATGCGCAGTCGCAATCTTCACTCTCTTTCTCACACTACTCTCTCCTCTTCTATACTATCATCTCTCCCTTCTGCTGAATCGTTCTCTCTCCTGTCTCCTGATTCTGCCTCTTCGACCCTACTATCCCTTCTTTCCGCATCCTATGACTCTCACTGTCCCTTTTCCTCCTGGCTGGCTCCACCCTCCCCCTCCTGCATCCTTTCTCCCCCTCCTCTCTACCTTATCTTCCTCTGTATCTGCTGCTGAAGCTACTTTATCACTCTAAATTTCAAGCTTCTGCCTCTAACCCTAGGAAACTCTTTTCCACCTTCTCCTCCCTCCTTAATCCTCCACCCCCCCCCCCCCCCTTCTCCCTCTCTGCAGACAACTTTGTCAACCACTTTGAAATGAAGTTTGACGACATCCGCTCCTCATTCACTCAGCCTATTGAATCAACTGGCCCCACTCACACAGATCTACCTTACGCCTTAACCTCTTTCTCCCCTCTTTCTCCTGATGAAATCCTGCGAATAGTGAGGACCGGTCGCTCAACAACCTGCCCGCTCGACCCCATCCCCTCCTCCCTTTCCAGACCATCTCTCGAGACCTTCTCCCATTCCTCATTTCCCTCATCAACTCATCCCTGACCACTGGCGGCGTCGCCTCTGACTTCAAAATGGCCCGAGTCGCTCCCCTCCTCAAGAAACCAACACTCGTCCCTGCTGATGTCAAAAACGACAAAAACTCCCTTCTTTCTTTTCTTTCCAAAGCACTTGAGCGTGCTGTCTCTGACCAACTCTCTCGCTATCTCTCTCAGAACGATCTTCTTGGCTCTAACCAGTCAGGCTTCTAGACGGGTCACTCAACCGAGACAGCTCTTCTCTGTGTCAAGGAGGCTCTCCGCACTGCCATAGCTGACTCTCTCTCCTCTGTTCTCATCCTCCTAGATCTATCCTCTGCCTTCAACACCATGAACCACCAGATCCTTCTCTCCACCCTCTCAGGGCTGGGTGTCTCAGGCTCTGCACACTTTAGGATTGCATCCTACCTGGCAGACCCATCCTACCAGGTGACGTGGAGAGGATTTGTGTCTGCACCACATACTCTCACATCTGGTGTCTCCCAGGGCTCAGTTCTAGGCCCTCTCCTCTTCTCTCTATACACCAAGTCACTCGCCTCTGTCATATCCTCACACTGTCTCTCCTGTCATTGCTATGCGGATGACAACTCAACTACTTTGATCCTTACCCCCTTCTGACACCCAGGTGGGGACACGCATCTCTCTGTGTGCCTAGTAGATATCTGGAGCTTAGATGTCGGCCCTCAAGCTCAACCTTTACAAGACGGAGCTGCTTTTCCTCCCGAAGAAGGCTCGCCTGCTCCAAGACCTCTCCGTCGCAGTTGATAACTCCATGGTGTTCCCCTCCCAGAGTGCAAAGAACCTTGGCGTGACCCTGGGCAACACTCTGTCGCTCTTTGCAAACATCAAAGAAGTGACATGCTCCTGCAGGTTTATGTTCTACAACACCTGTAGAGTACGACACTACCTCACTGGAAGTGCCGCAGGTCCAAATCCAGGCACTTGTCAACTTCCGTCTGGACTCCTGCAACTTGCTGTTGGCTGGACTCCTGCAACTTGCTGTTGGCTGGACTCCTGCAACTTGCTGTTGGCTGGGCTCCCCGCTTGTGCCCACTCGCACTTGACTCTTTTCCCTCTTCCTACTTCTGACTTTGCTGATAGCTACTTTATAGAGGAAACATGTACTTACTATGACTGAGATATGTGGTTGTCTCACCTGGCTATCTTAAGATACTACTAACTGTAGGTCGCTCTGAATAAGTGTCTGATAAATTACTAAACATTATTATTTATTTTTTTAAATAGACATGCTGCTTTGCTTAACTGCAGTCGGTGGGTCACCCACTCCAACTCATGCCAACCTGCCATGGCATCCTCTACATTGTCCGTAGCATCTCGTCCAGCGGTAATCAGGCTGAGAGAATCCCCATGTCCATGTCCCTACAGCTGCCATGGATCCACTGTCTGAAGAACTACTGGCTATAGGAGGACAAAACACATGGTAGCTATATACCCAATCCACGTGCAAATTAAAGTCCCCACATCCAAGGTCTGGGTTAAACAAACTAGTAAATAAACAAACTAGTAGATGAACAATGCACTAGAACTTTCCTTTCACGAGTCATCCCCATTGGAAAAGCTGGACTGGTGAATGCAAGAGATCCCTATCTATGCATCTAGTGGGCAGAAATGAGAAAGGAAAAGCAGTGTTTGCAGAATACGGACATGACCCAGGATTAACCCCCGTTAACTTCACCACAACCAGTATATATATCAGACAGGGCTGGTGGGAGGAGCTTTAGGAGGACAGGCTCATTGTAATGGCTGGAATGGAATCAATGGAAGGGTATCAAACACAGCAAACTCTGTCCGTTCTTCCTATAGCTCATCCCACCAGCCTCCTCTGGTATCACTCTACATGGACACTATTTGCTGGAACCACGACTTGCAGCACTAGCCAATGAAAGTGATCCTCTTCCTCATCTCCTTCCTTTCAGTTTCTGGCAGACTACACAAATACATGGTGTATTACTGCCACCCACAGGCTCAGTATATCCCTACACAGTACACAGCAAACCCACAGTGCCCCAATCTCATCCTGGTCCACAGGATGAAATCCTTCCTCTGCTACCCTACATACTCCCTCACACCCATCGCAGATCCCTGAATAGAAAAATATTGTTGTCCCATTTTCACCTGCTCTCACTCTATCTGCCACTTCCATCAGACGCACCAACTGCATATAGACCAATCTGTAAAAAAAATTCAAGATGAAAATCATAACAGCCATACTTCTTCTAATAGGAAGCATATGGAGCGGGGAGGACATTAGGAAACAGGGAGCATACCACATGAGACTGTAATCCCAACCCCAATCAGCAGAGGGAGTGATATGCACAATAACATTCCATAATGCCTGCCCTCTGCCAGGCTCCAGTCAGTGATCCGAGAAATGGGGACAGCTGCTGAACACAACACCCAAAGGAGAAGCTATCATTGGTAACACAAACATAGCACTGTTGATAAAAACAGCATTGCATGGATAGGGGCTACTGTGGGGGATAAAGATAATTCCATCCCCATCAAAAGGACTTAAAGGCTTTTCATTGCCACAGAGATCTACTTTACACTAGGCATTAGGTAAAGGCCTCTGCCTTTGTACTATATGGACATGCACAGCATTCACACCCTTGACCATAACACATACATTGTTCTGGTTCATGTACTATGGTCAAGGGTGTGAATGGGGTGTGTGTGAAGCATAAAGCTTATCATCCAGGTGTGTGATCATGACACAAAATAATATAGCTATGGTCCACTAGCTATAATCCTGCACACTGTGTGTCTGGAGAAACTGTTTTACTTTGTCTGCTCTTAGTTTGGTTCAGTTCCCCTTTGGGACAGAGTATCTTAGATGTCTGTGAGGGCTTGTGGGCTGAGAGCCAGGATCCTGTCCAGGCTGGTCGTACCATCCCAGTTCCCCTGCTAAGAGTGCAGTTATATGTAAGAATTCAGTGTCAGATTCTAAGCCATGCCAGAACATTAAGGTAAAATATTGAGGATTAAATCCAAAGTGGCTCCTTCATCATGTACAATGTAATATACACTACCGTTCAAAAGTTTGGGGTCACTTAGAAATGTCCTTGTTTTTGATAGAAAAGCACATATTTTCTCAATTAAAACATAAAATTGATCAGAAATACAGAGTAGACATTGTTAATGTTGTAAATGACTATTGTAGCTGGAAACGGCAGATTTTATTATGGAATATCTACGTAGGCGTACAGAGGCCCATTATCAGCAACCACCATTCCAGTGGCACGTTGTGTTAGCTAATCCAAGTTTATAATTTTAAAGGCGAATTGATCATTAGAAAACCCTTTTGCAATTATGTTAGCACAGCTGAAAACTGTTGTTCTGATTAAAGAAGCAATAAAACTGGCCTTCTTTAGACTAGTTGGGTATCTGGAGCATCAGCATTTGTGGGTTCAATTACAGGCTCAAAATGGCCAGAAACAAAGACCTTTCTTCTGAAACTCAGCAGTCTATTCTTGTTCTGAGAAATGAAGGCCATTCCATGCGAGAAATTGCCAAGAAACTGAAGATCTCATACAACGCTGTGTAGTACTCCCTTCACAGAACAGCGCAAACTGGCTCTAACCAGAATAGAAAGAGGAGTGGGAGGCCCCGGTGCACAACTGAGCAAGAGGACAAGTACATTAGAGTGTCTAGTTTGAGAAACAGATGCCTCACAAGTCCTCAACTGGCAGCTTCATTAAATAGTACCCGCAAAACACCAGTCTCAACATCAACAGTGAAGTGGCGACTCCGGGATGCTGGCATTTTAAAATGATAAACTTGGATTAGCTAACACAACGTGCCATTGGAACACAGGAGTGATGGTTGCTGATAATGGGCCTCTGTACGCCTATGTAGATAATCCATTAAAAATCAGCTGTTTCCAGCTACAATAGTCATTTACAACATTAACAATGTCTACTCAGTATTTCTGATCAATTTGATGTTATTTTAATGGACAAAAAAAGTGCTTTCCTTTCAAAAACAAGGACATTTCTAAGTGACCCCAAACTTTTGAACAGTAGTGTATGTCCACCTGTTGCTATGATACACGAGGGAAGTTATCTACCCCCCAGGGAAAGTGTCACAAACAAAGTAGTGTATTGTCAGTGGTTGAGTTTTTGTGATCCAAAAAGTCAACCAGATGTACAACACCTGCTGAAACTGAGGCTGTCATAATATGGACCCTGAACGGATGACTGTTTCTATCCAGGACCTAACCACAAATATCTTGCGACTAATGATTTTGCAAAAAGTGTTATAATCAAATGTGATTGACTGATTAATGATGTCACGACCTCAAAGGAATCAGCCATGATCCACCACAAAAGTGGATCCCCACCCACCATTTGGGAACATAGATATAAATCATTTAGATTCTCCAGATTCTAGTCTTACACAGGTTTAGAGGTGCATCGACAACACACTGGAGGTAGGGGCTTATTTTTGGAGTGGCTATCAACAACCCCTTGACAACTCCGCTGTCTGAGTGACAGGACAAGTGTGCAATTAGACCCTCTCAATCACTCAGGCCAGCATTCCACTGTGTAAGCAGACACAGGTCTCTAACCACCTCCTCTTCTTTTCCACCTACCCCCCTCTCTCTCTTGCTTGCTCTCTCTCCCCCCTTTATTTCTCTCTCTCTCTATCCCCCCTCTCTTTCTCTCTCTCTCTCTCACTCCCCCCCTTTCTTTCTCTCTCTCTCTCTCTCTCTCTCTCTCTCTCTCTCTCTCTCTCTCTCTCTCTCTCTCTCTCTCTCTCTCTCTGTCTCTCTCTCTCTCTCTCTCTCTCTCTCTCCCCCTCTTTCTCTCTCCCCCCTCTCTCCTCTCTCTCTCTCTCCCTTTCTCTTTCTCCCCCCCCCCTCTCTCTATTTCAGCTCCCCCAGCCTGCAACCCTATCAGCAGTGCCCATACTTAGGGTGTGGGTGGGCATGTGTGTGTGTCATTGAAAGAGTGTGTGTATGTGTGCGTGCCCAGGTGCCAGAGTAGTGGGCTGAGAGAAGTCAACTCCATGACATTATAGCTGAAGGAGAGCGGACAGAGCTCTCTGAGGGGGCCCTGACAACTATGGAGTAAACGCACTGAGGGCCCCCCAGAAAGATAAAAAGACAGACAAACGGACAGAAACGCAAAAAAAGGAGAACGTATCACACAATAATGGTGGCAGAAGAGGTTATAATCACCTTGTCTGGTGGAGCACCATGGGGCTTTCGTCTCCAGGGGGGCGCGGAGCACCAGAAACCACTTCAGGTGGCCAAGGTATGGCTTCAGTGAAAGGTAGGATGGTAAAACTGTTTCAAGGGACAGGGGATATGGTAAGAGGGACATTCTGAATGATACGTGTCTATGTCTATGACGTTCTATAATATATTGGTTCTGGAATTAATGGGTTATAAAGGGTTGTGAACGTGGTTCAGATGGATATCGGCTGCAATCATGGGCAGGGGCCGAGAGGCCTGAGCATGAGTCATGTGTCTGTTCTAGAATGGGTCTCATGTGGAGACATTGGAGACATTGATAGAGCTATAGAACTTTCAACTTCTCCTGTTTGAAGCGCATGTAGCAAGGCAGACATCATTTCATGCTATGTGGAATGACATGAGAAAAAACGTACACATGAGGTACTGTTTTCTTAAAGTATTTGGTACGTGATTGCACAGATGTCGGACAGATCGGATAATCATCTGCAGAGTTTCCTCATTGGATCGCTCTCGTTTCTGAATGGCTGGTTCTCAGTCAGGGTTCTCAGTCAGTCGCCACACCTCTTCATAAGAGGATATCCAGTTCAGCAAAGCTGTCATAGATACATACAGGATATCAGTTTCACACCTTAGAAATCCAACTACCTTATCACTTCTCTGCCTATGCATTCCCCCATTGCATTTCCCCATTACCAAAGTATTTCTCTTGTCCTTTTCTGTATAGGGGATTTTAGTACACTGAAACCACATTTACTGAGTGTTGACTGAGCAAAACCGCTTTTCAAACAGACTATTCCGGGTTAAGAGGTGGCTCACCAAAGTGTGTGTTTCAGGCCAGTGAAGAAATTGTCTGGGTTATATTCTTCCCCAATGCTAGTTGAGATCCAAAGGGTTAAAAAAAACCTTCAAAACAAATATAAATTCCTCTATCCTCACACACCTCAATGTAACCCTTGATGTGTAAAGTTTCTACCAGAGTAAGAGATCCTTACAGATCACGTAGCTTCAACATGTACACTCTCTTAAAATCTCATAGGTTGCATCAGCACAACTATGGGTTGACCCTGGGCACAAATAGTGGGAGAGTGCATGGGGGAGGAGAGGTGCTGGCTGGCATTTCGCTGCTGAAGTGGGTAAGAGGGCTTCACTTCAGCCACAGCTTGTGGGAAATGTCTGCAGCACGTCCAGGCTGTCAGGGCAAGTCATCAAGACAAGACATCAAGAGCTGCTTTGTCATGTTCTTCATCCAATATCACTTTTCAGAATGAAGGAGACAGAGATGACAGATGACAGAGAGATAATAGATAGAGAGAGAGCTCGTTAGATAGAGTGAGAGAGAGAGAGAGAGAGAGAGAGAGAGAGAGAGAGAGAGATAGAGTATGGCATTGGTTGCTGTTGGCAAACCTATCTTATATTGTTTACTGTGGGTGATATTTTGTCTCTCTCTGCTGGTGTAGGTGCGTAAGCGCAGTAAGGCGTGCAGGGCAGGACTACGGGAGGGCGATGAGCTGGTGTCCATCAACGAGCAGCCATGTGGAAGTCTGTCCCACTCCCAGGCCATGACCATAATCGACAGCTCCCCAGGAATATTACACATCCGGGTCAAGAGGTCAGAGAGCAATTACAATCTCCATTGATGTGTACCCCTTTATGCATAAAAACCCTGATGTTAACATATTGTTTTACCTGTTATATTAGCATTAAGTGCTACTCCATCATTATTTTATTAATTTAACCTTTATTAAACTAGTCAGTTAAGAACATATTCTTATTTACAATGACAGCCTGCCAGGGAACTGTGGGTAAACTGCCTTGTTCAGCTGCAGAACAACAGATTTCTACCTTGTCAGCTCGGGGATTCGATCCAGCAACCTTTCAGTTACTGGCCCAACGCTCTAACCACCAGGCTACCTGCCACCCCATCTTATGCAAATAGCATAAGCCAGAGCAGTATGCCCAACAATTGTTAATTTGCTCCCACAGGGCACCAGCAGGCTTCCAGTCTGTGGTGCTGTTGACCCGCGCCCCGTCCCCCCGCATTGACAAAGAGTACCGAGCCACCCTGCGTGCCATGTCTCCCTCCTCCAGACACAACCACATAGCAGCTGTCAGGGAGGTCCCCCATGGCAGGTCCTCTGTCCTGTCCCCCATGGGGCACAGCGGCCTCACCTCACCCCCAGGCAGTGAGGCCTACTACGGGGAGACAGACAGCGACGCAGATGTGGCAGCCCACGAGAGGCAGAGGAGGCAGAAGCGCAGAAGTCCCAGCAACTTACCCGGCAAAGCCTCTGGCAGAGCCTCCCAGGAGGGAGGGGAGACCTCAGAGTTTAGCGGCTATGACAGCGCCCCAGATGGCCGGCTCTACCCAGGGCTCCAGGACCACGGGCTAATGGATTGCCGAGGAGCGGGGGAAGGCTTGCCGGGGGTGGCCCGCAAGGAGGTGATTTACCAGCCCCCTCCAGGGATGTGGTCCTCCCAGACTTCCACAGAGACCTCCTCCATCATCTCCTCTGTTGAGGACCAGGGCCCAGGACGGGACGGAGTGGCGGAGGAGGACAGTGGCTTCCAGGAGCCCTCCAACGTGGTCCCACTGGTTTCCCCCGAGAGGGCCAAGGGGGCCATGCAGCTGAGCTCCCGCAGGCAGCTGGTGCCAATGGTGGGGCCCATAGACACCCCTCTGGATGAGGAGCTCAGTGTCACCTACATGGACAAGGCCAAGCAAGCCAGTGAGTATCCTAATCATGCTCTACACGGTGATGTGAGATGTGTTACTGTACAAATAACTAGCCATGTAATGGCTAGTTGAGGCTGGCATTGCATGTTGTGAGTTATTTATACTGAACAAAAATATAAACGAAACATGTAAATTGTCGGTCCCATGTTTCATTAGCTGAAATAAAAGATCCCAGAAATGTTCAATACACACAAAAAGCTTATTTTTCTCAAATGTTGTGCACAAATTTGTTTACATCCCTGTTAGTGAGTAATTATCCTTCGCAAAGATAAACCATCCACCTGACAGGTGTGGCATATCAGGAAGCTCATTAAACAGCATGATCATTTAAGAGCTGCACCTTGTGCTGGGACAATAAAAGGCCACTCTAAAATGTGCAGTTTTGTCACACAACACAATGCCACAGATGTCTCAAGTTTTGAGGGAGAGTGCAATTGGTATGCTGAATGTAGGAATGTCCACCACAGCTGTTGCCAAACAATTGAATGTTAATTTCTCTACCATAAGCCCACTCCAACATCGTTTTAGAGAATTTGGCAGTACATCACAACCACAGACCATGTTTTAACCATGCCAGTCCAGGACCTCCACATCCATCTTCTTCACCTGCAGGATCGTCTGAGACCAGCCACCCGGAGAGCTGATGAAACTGTGGGTTTGAACAGCTGAAGAATTTCTACACAAACTGTCAGAAACCGTCTCAGGGAAGCTCATCTGGGTGCTCTTGGTCCTCACCAGGGTCTTGACCTGTCTGCAGTTCGGTGTCGTAACCGACTTCAGTGGACAAATGCTCACCTTCGCTGGACACTGTCACGCTGGAGAAGTGTGCTTTTCACGGATGAATCCCGGTTTCAACTGTACCGGGCAGATGGCAGACAGCATGTATGGCGTTGTGTGGGCGAGCGGTTTGATGATGTCAATGTTGTGAACAGAGTGCCCCATGTTGGCCGTGGGGTTATGGTATGGTCAGGCACAAGCTAGGGTCAATGAACACAATTGCATTTTATCAATGGCAATTTGAAAGCACAGAGATACCGTGACGAGATCCCGAAGACCATTGTCGTGACATTCATCCGCAACCATCACCTCATGTTTCAGCATGATAATACACAGCCCCATGTCGCAAGGATCCGTACACAATTCCTGGAAGCTGAAAATGTCCCAGTTCTTCCATGGCCTGCATACTCACCAAACATGTCACCCATTGAGCCTGTTTGGGATGCTCTGGATCGACGTGTACCACAGCATGTTCCAGTTCCTGCCAATATCCAGCAACTTCGAACAGCCATTGAAGAGGAGTGAGACAACATTCCACAGGCCACAATCAACAGCCTGATCAACTCTATGCGAAGGAGATGTGTCGCGCTGCATGAGGCAAATGTTGGTCACAGCAGATACGGACTGGTTTTCTTATCCACGCCCCTACCTTTTTTGAGGTATCTGTGACCAACAGATGCATTTCTGTATTCCCAGTCATGTGAAATCCATATATTAGGGCCCAATGAATTGATTTCCTTATATGAACTGTAACTCAGTAAAATCTTAGAAATTGTTGCATGTTGCGTTTACATTTTTGTTCAGTGTAAATCACATTTAAATAATGACATTAAGATAATGAGATGGTTTAAGTAGCTTCTCAAATCAAATCAAAGTTTATTCTCATAGGTGTCCTCTCAGGTAAAGAGAGTATTCCTCATGAGACAGCATTAGTCTGAAAAGGGCCACTTTAAGAGGACAGAGGCAGTCCCTTCTACGTAGAACAGGGGTTATATTTGTCCCCCTAGTTCAGTGGTCCGCTAACCCGAGCACTGCATGTATGAACTGGGAAAGGCATCTCCAAGCAGCTGCTATCTGATATCAAGTAGCAGTCCTTCTCCCCCCTCTCACTTTCCCTCTTTGACCACCTTTATATATCACCCTGTCCTTCTCTTCCACTATATTCCCCTCTCATGTCCATGTCTTGCTACATCTTGCTAAGACTGCAACAAAAACAAGGACACACTGAAGAAAAACGTACAATAACTATTTACAGGTATAAATAAGACACATTTAAAATTGTATCTAGAGTAAACAAAATATGATGCCATTCCATTCATACACATATCAATAGACAAAATACACACGTGCTGTCTTTGGTCGGATGGTTGAGACACCAATACACCAATATTTAATTATAGTAAGGCGGAGTGCCCTCTGCTGTGATCAGTCTGTCAGAGCTAACAGGCAGCTGATGATTGGACCAGTGACCTGGGCTAACAGCCAAAATATATACAGTACCAGTCAAAAGTTTGGACATACCTACTCATTCAAGGGCTTTTCTTTATTTTTACTATTTTCTACATTGTAGAATAACAGTGAAGACATCAAAACTATAAAATAACACATATGGAATCATGTAGTAACCAAAAAAGTGTTATCAAATCAAAATATATTTTATATTTGAGATTCTTCAAAATAGCCACCCTTGCCTTGATGACAGCTTTGCACACTCTTGGCATTCTCTCAACCAGCTTCACCTGGAATGCTTTTCCAACAGTCTTGAAGGAGTTCCCATATATGCTGAGCACTTGTTGGCTGCTTTTCCTTCACTCTGCGGTCCAACTCATCCCAAACCATCTCAATTGGGTTGAGGTCGGGTGATTGTCGAGGCCAGGTCATCTGATGCAGCACTCCATCACACTCCTTCTTGGCCAAATAGCCCTTACACAGCTTGGAGGTGTGTTGGGTCATTGTCCTATTGAAAAACAAATGATAGTCCCACTAAGCGCAAACCAGATGGGATGGCGTATCGTTGCATAATACTGTGTTAGCCATGCTGGTTAAGTGTGCATTGAATTCTAAATAAATCACAGACAGTGTCAGCAGCAAAGCACCCCCACACCACCACACCTCCTCCTCCATGCTTCACGGTAGGAAACCCCACACGCGGAGATCATCCTTTCACCTACTCTGCGTCTCACAAAGACACAGCGTTGGAACCAAAAAATCTTACATTTGGAATCATCAAACCAAAGGACAGATTTCCACCGGTCTAATGTCCATTGCTTTATGTTTCTTTACCCAAGTAAGTCTCTTCTTCCTATTGGTGTCCTTTAGTAGTGACTTGTTTGTAGCAATTTGACAATGAAGGCCTGATTCACACAGTCTCCTCTGAACAGTTGATGTTGAGATGTGTCTGCTACTTGAACTCTGTGAAGCATTTATTTGGGCTGCAATTTCTGAGGCTGGTAACTCTGCAGCAGATGTAACTCTGGGTCTTCCTTTCCTGTGGCGGTTCTCATGAGAGACAGTTTCATCATAGCGCTTGATGGTTTTGCGACTGCACTTGAAGAAGCTTTCAAAGTTCTTGACATTTTTCCGATTGACTGACCTTCATGTCTTAAGGTAATGATGGACTGCCATTTCTCTTTGCTTACTTGAGCTGTTTTTGCCATAATATGGACTTGGTATTTTACCAAATAGAGCTATCTTCTGTATACCAACCTTACCTTGTCACAACACAACTGATTGGCTCAAACGCATTCAGAAGGAAAGAAATTCCACAAATTAACGTTTAACATGGCACACCTGATAATTGAAATGCATTCCAGGTGACTCCCTCATGAAGCTGGTTGAGAGAATGCCAAGATTGTGCAAAGCTGTCATTTTTATTTTATTTTATTTCACCTTTATTTAACCAGGTAGGCTAGTTGAGAACAAGTTTTCGTTTGCAACTGTGACCTGGCCAAGATAAAGCAAAGCAGGTCGACACATACACAAACACAGAATTACACATGGAATAAACAAACATACAATCAATAATACAGCAGAAAAATCTATGTTCAGCATGTGCAAATGAGGTAGGATAAGAGAGGTAAGGCAATAAATAGGCCATGGTGGCAAAGTAATTACAATATAGCAATTAAACACTGGAATGGTAGGATGTGCAGAAGATGAATGTGCAAGTTGAGATACTGGGATGCAAAGGAGCAAGATAAATAAATAAATACAGTATGGGGATGAGGTAGATTGGATGGGCTATTTACAGATGAGCTATGTACAGGTGCAGTGATCTGTGAGCTGCTCTGACAGCTGATGCTTAAAGCTAGTGAGGGAGGTAAGAGTCTCCAGCTTCAGAGATTTTTGCAGTTCGTTCCAGTCATTGGCAGCAGAGAACTAAAAGGAGAGGCGGCCAAAGGAAGAATTGGCTTTGGGGGTGACCAGTGAGATATAACTGCGCGTGCTACGTGTGGGTGCTGCTATGGTGACCAGTGAGCTGAGATAAGGCAGGGCTTGACTTAGCAGAGACTTGTAGATGACCTGGAGCCAGTGGGTTTGGCGACGAGTATGAAGCGAGGGCCAGCCAACGAGAGTGTACAGGTCGCAGTGGTGGGTAGTATATGGGTCTTTGGTGACAAAACGGATGGCACTGTGATAGACTGCATCCAATTTGTTGAGTAGAGTGTTGGAGGCTATTTTGTAAATGACATCGCCGAAGTCGAGGATCGGTAGGATGGTCAGTTTTACGAGGGTATGTTTGGCAGCATGAGTGAAGGATGCTTTGTTGCGAAATAGGAAGCAGATTCTAGATTTAATTTTGGATTGGAGATGTTTAATGTAAGTCTGGAAGGAGAGTTTACAGTCTAACCAGACACCTAGGTATTTGTAGTTGTCCACATATTCTAAGTCAGAACCATCCAGAGTAGTGATGCTGGACGGGCGGGCAGGTGTGGGCAGCCATCGGTTGAAGAGCATGCATTTAGTTTTACTAGCGTTTAAGAGCAGTTGGAGGCCACGGAAGGAGAGTTGTATGGCATTGAAGCTCATCTGGAGGTTAGTTAACACAGTGTCCAACGAAGGGCCAGAGGTATACAGAATGGTGTTGTCTGCGTAGAGGTGGATCAAAGAATCACCAGCAGCGAGAGCGACATCATTGATGTATACAGAGAAGAGAGTCTGCCCGAGAATTGAACCCTGTGGCACCCCCATAGAGACTGCCAGTCTCTGTTGTCCGGACTGAGGTCCGTATACTGACCCATATACTGACCCCAGTGGTCTGGTTATGGTTGTGGTTACCCACGGTTCAGTTGATGGCCTTCCGAAATAGCCCTCCGGCTAGACTAGCGACCTCTCGAAGGTGCCCTCCGATTTGACACACTGAACTCTATCGGAGAAGTAGTTGGTGAACCAAGCAAGGCAATCATTTGAGAAACCAAGGCTGTTGAGTCTGCCAATAAGAATGTTGTGATTGACAGAGTCGAAAGCCTTAGCCAGGTCAATGAATACGGCTGCACAGTAATGTCTCTTATCGATGGCGGTTATGATATCGTTTAGGACCTTGAGCCTGGCTGAGGTGCACCCATGACCAGCTCTGAAACCAGATTGCATAGCGGAGAAGGTACGGTGAGATTCGAAATGGTCGGTAATCTGTTTGTTAACTTGGCTTTCAAAGACCTTAGAAAGGCAGGGTAGAATAGATATCGGTCTGTAGCAGTTTGGGTCGAGAGTGTCTCCCCCTTTGAAGAGGGGGATGACCGCGGCAGCTTTCCAATCTATGGGAATCTTAGACGATACGAAGGAGAGGTTGAACAGGCTAGTAATAGGGGTTGGCAATAATTTCGGCAGATAATTTTAGAAAGAGAGGGTCCAGATTGTCTAGTCCAGCTGATTTGTAGGGGTCCAGATTTTGCAGCTCTTTCAGAACATCAGCTATCTGGATTTGGGTGAAGGAGAAGTGGGGGAGGTTTGGGCGAGTTGCTATGGGGAGCGCAAGGCTGTTGACCGGGGTAGGGGTAGCCAGGTGGAAAGCATGGTCAACCGTAGAAAAATGCTTATTGAAATTCTCAATTATTGTGGAGTTATCGGTAGTGACAGTGTTTCCTAGCCTCAGTGCAGTGGGCAGCTTGGAGGAGGTGCTCTTATTCTCCATGGACGTTACAGTGTCCCAGAATGTTTTTGAGTTTGTACTACAGGTTACAAATTTCTGTTTGAAAAAGCTAGCCTTAGCTTTCCTAATTGCTTGTGTATATTGGTTCCTAACTTCCCTAAAAAGTTGCATATCACGAGGGCTATTCGATGCTAATGCAGAACGCCACAGGATGTTTTTGTGCTGGTCAAGGGCAGACAGGTCTGGAGTGAACCAAGGGCTATATCTATTCATAGTTCTCCATTTTTTGAATGGAGCATGCTTATTTAAGATGGTGAGGAAGGCACTTTTAAAGAATAACCAGGCATCCTCTACTGACGGGGTGAGGTCAATGTCATTCCAGGATACCCCGGCCAGGCCAATTAGAAAGGCCTGTATTCGCAGAAGTGTTTTAGGGAGCGTTTGACAGTGATGAGGGGTGGTAGTTTGACCGCAGACCCATTACGGATGCAGGCAATGAGGCAGTGATCGCTGAGATCTTGGTTGAAAACAGCAGAGGTGTATTTGGAGAGCGAGTTAGTTAGGATGATATCTATTAGGGTGCAAAGGGTGGCTACTTTGAAGAATCTAGGCAGAGTTGCAAAGTGAAAGCCATATCTCAGACTGGCCAATAAAAAGAAAAGATTAAGATAGGCAAAAGAACACAGACACGGCCTAGAAGGCCAGCATCCCGGAGTCGCCTCTTCACTGTTGACGTTGAGACCGGTGTTTTGTGGGTACTATTTAATGAAGCTGCCAGTTGAGGACTTGTCAGGCATCTGTTTCTCAAACTAGACACTCTAATGTACTTGTCCTCTTGCTCAGTTGTGCACCGGGGCCTCCCACTCCTCTTTCTATTCTGGTTAGAGCCAGTTTGCGCTGTTCTGTGAAGGGAGTACTACACAGCGTTGTATGAGATCTTCAGTTTCTTGGCAATTTCTCACATGGGATAGCCTTCATTTCTCAGAACAAGAATAGACTGATGAGTTTCAGAAGAAAGTTATTTGTTTCTGGCCATTTTGAGCCTGTAATCGAACCCATAAATGCTGATAATCCAGATACTCAACTAGTCTAAAGAATGCCCATTTCATTGCTTCTTTAATCAGCACAAAAGTTTTCAGCTGTACGAACATAATTGCAAAAGGGTATTCTAATGCTCAATTAGCCTTTTAAAATGATAAACTTGAATTAGCTAACACAACGTGCCATTGGAACACAGGAGTGATGTTTGCTGATAATGGGCCTCTGTACGCCTATGTAGATATTCCATAATAAAATCTGCCGTTTCCAGCTACAATAGTCATTTACAACATTAACAATGTCTACTCTGTATTTCTGATCAATTTGATGTTATTTTAATGGACAAAAAATGTGCTTTCCTTTTAAAAACAAGGACATTTCTAAGTGACCCCAAACTTTTGAACTGTAGTGTATATACCAAAGACTTACAACCTGTCCACCTGTTACAGTCATAAACTCCCAGAGAGGGAGGGCTGAGGCTATTTGAGGACGTTGCTGTTTTAAGAAGTTTAAATAAATAAAATGCCATAAATCCCTGAGTGTCCCTAATTAGAGGTTCACATGTCCTCTTCAGGGACACTGCCAATGACAATTTAAATAACAACTCCTTACACAGTTGGGCATATTGGTATCATATCTGTCTAAAACTATAACAAGTTTGTGCAAATGTACAATGTCTGCTTGAAGTTTGCCTACAAAATGGGACTTTTCTTCAAACCTATGCTATTAAGTTAATAGCTGGGAACTTCACCTTGGTAGGCCCCCCAGATAGCATATGAGCACGTCATAATCTTTTGCAAAATGTGTAGAATAGCATGAGATTAGCTATAAAACTGCGCATTTTTCTCTCTGCCCCATGGCAAAATGTGTAGAATTGTAGGAAGTTAGCTGTTGGCGGTTTTTAGAACCTGATGTTCTCAATTTAAAGGTTATATCTGGTCGTTCAACACTGGTAAAAAAAAATCCCCCTTTACTTTTGGCAATGCATTAACAGTCATGATTTGTTCATCATATTTTAAATAGCTTGTAGACATTATGACTACCCTGTGTCACTTTACGTGAACTAATATCTCACTACATGTAAAATACTATCCTGTGATCTTTTTGTGTATATCATGTTAGGTGCAGTTGTTCAGATGAATTGTAACTCCTATTCAAGAATTGAAAATAAGTTTCATTGAGCTTTAAAAAAAGGTCAATGATCTAATTAAAATGGAAATGGCCACAAGCGAGATGTTATGGAAACAGTAAAGGTGTTTCTACAGACGTACCCACACTAAAACATGCTCTTTGACTCCTACAGAACTGAACCGGGGTGACACGGTTCAAGACAAACAGGTGAAGGAGGCCAGAACCAAGTGCCGCTCTATCGCCTCCCTTCTGACAGACGCCCCCAACCCCCACTCCAAGGGCGTGCTGATGTTCAAGAAGCGGCGGCAGCGCTCCAAGAAGTACACGCTGACCAGCTTCGGCAGCGTGGACGAAGACATGCAGCAAGATTCCCAGGAGGAAGATGGTCTTTTCCCAGGAAGCGAGTCAGAGTTTGATGAGGATGGCTTCTCAGCCGCCCCCGACACCACCTGGGACAGTGACTACTTGGATGCACTGGAGAAGAGGGCGACCGCAGGGGGAGAGCGAGGGGATGGGACAGAAGATGCCCCCAGTCCCGGCCTGAGTGACATCTCTGGGAAGGGGGCCCAACTGTTTGAGCAGCAAAGGAAGAGGGCGGCCGAGCATGCCAAGAAGGTGGCTGCCACCCAGCCTCAGGTGCCGCCCCAGCCTCAGATAAAGACCCAACCATCGAACCAACCACAGATCCAGGAGCAGCCTCAGCCATACGCACAGAGCCAGCCCCAGCCAGAGACACAACCACAGATGTACCAACCTCAGCAACCTGTGGCACCACCGCCCCCTGTAGCCTTCCAGGAGGAGACTCCGTCTGTGGCAGAGAGGGCTATGGCACCGGCCCCAGCTGCTCCTACTGCCTACAGTATGGCTAACGGAGACGTAGCCTACTCTGCAGTGAGCACAGCTAATGTGGTAATGTCACCCCCGACTGTGGCATCCAAACCAATCACCGGCCAAGTGTCCATCTCAACCATACCTCCGCCCCAAACACCACTGCCAGAACTCTCGTCCAGCTCTGTGGTCAACAGAACCGCCCGCCCCTTCAACCCAGGGTTTGTGACTAACCGAGCCGCCACCGCTCCTGTTGTGTTCCGCCCTGTCGTCACCAAAAGGGCCCAGCGCCCAGCAACCTCCGTGTCTCTTGTAGGACCTCCCTTCTCCACCACATCAGAGCTACCTGCAAGTGGTTGTCCTTCCTTCTTCTCTCCCCCGTCCTCTGTGTCCGGAGGACCGTTCTCCACCCCCTCCTCAGCACCGGCCACTCATCCCCGCCCTGCCTTCTCTGTGGAGAGCCTGGCAGAACCACCCATGCTCTCTGTTCCACAGGCTTCCTTCACAGCCATACCTCCACCCCCAGCACAATTCTCAGGTGGCCCCATACCTCCACCTCCAGTCTCGTTTGCCTCCGTACCACCACCCCCAGTATCATTTGCCAACGTACCCTCAATTCCACCCCCATCGCCATTCTCAGGTGCTCCCATACCCCAAGCCCCAGTCTCAGTGGCCCAATCATCCCCAGCTCCAGTGTCATTTGACCCCATACCTCAACCTCAAGTTTCTTTTGCCCACATGCCCCAAGCTTCAGTCTCAGTTGTCCCACTCCCACCCTCCACAGCTCCTGCAGCTGTACCCAGATCCCCCATGTCCAAGGTCCCACCTCTCCCTGGTGGTCGTACCGGTTACCTCCAGGAGGCTCGTCGGCGCAGCGGCAGGAGGCCCATGTTCCGAGTCCCTGATGAGAAGAAGAACTCTCCCAACCCTGACCTGCTGAACATGGTGCAGAACCTGGATGACAGGCCCCACTATGGAAGCAACTCAGCGAGTATGATGGGCTTTGAGTCGGGCACAGAGGAAGACCAGGGTGCTGAAGCCGGCCGGGGCAGGATGCCTCCACCGGTGGCCCCCAAACCCAGGGTCATCCACGAGGCCCCTCAGATTCCCCAGGCGGAGGGGAAGGGGGCTCAGCTGTTTGCCCGCAGGCAGAGCCGCATGGACCGGTTTGTGGTAGACACCCCACTAGAGACCGCCTACCAGCAGGAGGTCACCTACCCAGGGGCCGAGTCCCAGTACGCCCCCAACCCCAATATCAACTCACAGTGGAAGTTATCCCCCAACATCCGTGCCCCCCCGCCCATTGGTTACAACCCGTTGCTAGCCCCCTCCTGCCCTGTGGGGCCACAGAGAGATACAGGCAGGTCTGACAGGGGGAGCTGGGGAAGCAGAGGGGGGATAGCCTCTCATAGGGAGGGAATCAAAGCTTTGGATTTCATGAGAAGGCAGCCTTACCAGCTCAACTCAGCTATGTTCGGAGGTAGTGTTGCCAACCTGTCGGCGATGCCCTCATACCAGGACCAGAGGCAGCAGCAGGGAGGGTATACTACCATGGTGGGCAGCACCATGACTCCTCCCAGACAGATCCCAGTCAAGGCGGCCCGTGTGTACGAGATCAAACGCTTCTCAACACCCACGCCCATGTCAGCCCGGTGTTTGGCCCCCACCGTGATCGCTCCTCGTTCAGCCACAACGCTGGGAGAGCGCCTGACCCGCTCCGACATGATCTCCCCAACCCCTGCTCCTCTCTCCCCACCCCCTGCCCCTGTCTTTTCCCCAGCCCCGGTCTCTGCCCCACATCCCGCCCTTGCTCCTACCTATTCAGGGGGCCTGCCCGGGCTGCCCAGAATCAATGCCACCCCAGTCCCCAACCCCATCCCCCACCCATCACCCTATCCTGGGGTGTCTTACAGTGGGCTCCAAGGTGCTAAGCAGTTTCAGAGTGCCCCTGATCTGAGTTTCCTTGCTAACCTCCCCCCTCCTTTCAGGGCAAATGCCATGCAGGCGCCCAAACCCCGCTTCATCGCCACCAAGGTGGGCGTCCAGCCGCGTGTGTGGAGACCAAGTGCCATGTGAACGGGAGTGGGAGTGGGAGTGGGAGTGGGAGTGGGAGTGGGAGTGGGAGACCCTGTCTGAGAACTGGACACATCCCAGCCCTTATATATATATATCTACAAAACAACAGAATATTAAAGTGGTCAAAAACTGATCAATAGGTTTGTTCAGAGCCCAACAAATACGTTTTCACAAATGTATGAATTCTCTCATTGTAAGGTTTTGAAACCCTCACTAAACGAATGTTTGATTGGTGAAACTCAGAAATGTGTTTCCATTCATTTGATTATTATTATTACTATTAATTTCCACCTTTTTGTTTGTGCAATAGAGGTCCTTTGCTGTCAACGTCACAAAGTGCTATGATCAACTTCAAATCATGGCCCTCCATGTGATTGCAGTCGTAGATTAGCTTGCTTGTCACACATACTGTTGCTGACCTGCGTTTGTCTGGTTTGTCTTTCAACTCATTTGGCCCAGTCATGTCACAAAATACACAGTAGTATATCCACTGTACGCCTGTCCTGGAGGAGGGTTTCGTAGGGCTTATCTTTCTACACAGTCAGCTAAATACTGTTTAAATCGCCATGGGAGTGAGAGAGCCTGTACAGAATTATTCTTTGAAACTTGAAATGTTGACATGTAGGATTTCTGAAATGAAATGAAGTGGTGGATATCATTTTGCATAGCAACCGACCGTTCACTAAAATTTACCACAGGAGGATCGCTGAGGCCCTGAGTCTTCCCTGTCTCTGATGAGAGGACAGAGGAGGGAGAGGTGAGGCTACCACAGAGAGTGGTGAACAAAGGGGGGGTCCAAGCTGATTCAATGTGAGCACCATCAGACGAGTGTCAAGCGCGATGATGCTTCCCTCAGAAGAAACCCCTGACATACTTCTCTCATGAAATCTGGGCTCTCCAGCAGAGGTCATTGCTCCTTTTTCATTGGGCAAAGGCTATGTCAAATTTTTAATGGATCTAGGGCTGGGGCTCCCTTCCAGTCTGCTGAAGCCCACCTCGGAATATCAGAGGAGGTGGATGATACTGTAAGTTAGACCTCGCTCCATCCTGAGTGTTTGTGTTGGTGGCACCAGATCCCTGGCTCCCAGTAGTCAGTCACAAATGCTATCTGATTTGGCGGGGCGTGTAGTTAACAGGTGTTTTTCTAGCCAGTCACTGCCTATTTGCGGAGCTGATTAGACAGCCAACCGAATTGGATGAGCACAGCAACCCAGCCCTTCCCAGACTAGTGTGCCCTTTCTGAATGTCTGGTGTCCATGTCACCACTCACGTTGTATTAAAACAAATCACACTGATGACAGATGTTCATTTTTTGTGACTGAATCGGATTTGTCATATAGAGAAACAGGGAGGCACCGGCAACAGAAATGTTAAAGACATGAGATGGGCTGTGGATATTGAAGAAGCAGGGACATACGGTCCCTGCCAAATGATTTAGAGGGGCGTCGGTCATGAACCAAGTCAAGGTCCTCACTGGCATGTTAGCCTCTAATTTAGAGGAGGGGAGATATGTCACAGTGTACCATGAGAGAGAAACTTCAGTTTGGATATTTGTCAAGGATTTCCCACAGCCTTTAGAAAGTAGACGAGAGTGACCAGGAAAGCCTGGTTCTGAGGCCTAGTAAGGGAGGAGGGTGGAGAGAGAAAAGAACAGACTCCACCGGTGCCTCTCGGAGACATGGAGGTGATCAGGTAGTGTATAAAATGGCAGAGATGACACATAATGAACCCGATCATGAATGAAACCATAACCGTTCATGTTCTTCTAAAAATGAAAACAGCTGATGGTAATTAACTGTAAATATATACAGGCTTTTGGATATGGATACGACCCCCATTCACTGACAGGGTTCATGACTTACCTTTCTGACACTGGTAAATCATTGTTATTTTTTGTTGTTTTTCTAATTTATTAATCTAATTGAACCTCATTTAGGCTATCTGTATTTATGTCATTATGGGTTTTAAAGTATGTGATATGTTGTGCATAGTGGTCTCGGTGTGTAAAAATACAAAAAAACTAAAATACATTTATCCTGGATACATCTATATAAAAGAGTGAGTGTGAAAATGTCTGTTAATAAAGCTGCAATAAAGGAGGGCAGTATGAGCTTTTTACTGACTAAGAGATGTGTTCATTTTAGAGGAATAAAAATGCTTAAACATTTATCCAATTGTCTGAATCCTCTGATTCCACACTGCCCCCTGTCATTAAAAAGCACTGAGTGACACTGAAATTCTCAGATACACAACAGTTTTGTACTACAGAAAACCAGTCTATGAACAGGGATAATACGCTACACGCAAAGACAGTGCCATTGTTTCCCTAAAATAACTAATATTTCTCTAATTCAATTAGGGGAGAGGGGTAAGTTGAGCCATGTTTTACATTCAGCATCACTTCATAAAGGAAATACAGTATTCTTTCTAACAAAGATATATACATATATTTCAGGATGTTGTACATCCCTGGAAATAATCAGAATTCATGTAAACATTACAGTTTTGAAAACATAGTTTGTCCAAAATATGTGGTCTCTTGGCACAACTTACCCCGGATATGGGGTAAGTTGAGCCGCCTACAAATATCTGTATGGAATTAAATATTACCACTACCTTTTTAAAACCATGGCTATCGTTAGTTCCCAAACACAATTTAACACAATCACAATCACTTTTTTTGTCTTTTAATAATTGTATGCATATTTTAACATAGACACACACACCTAACAAACTTACTTTTTAAAACACTTTTAACATAGGCCAGGCCCTGTTGTTACCTCATAGAAAACACTTAAATTTGCTCAACTTGCCATTGGCTCAACCATTGGCTCATGTTATCCCAAGGCAAACATGTGGACTATATTAGCCCACACAGCTACAAGGACACACTTTTATGTCATGTTTAAGACCTCCTATTGAAGCTTACTGAGAACCCAGCTGATGTATAGAACAATCTTAAAATGATTTCCTTTGTTTTAGATAAAAACGTCATGAAACCTACAACACAAAACATTATTTTGACTTGGTTTTCAGTTGATTACCACTTTTTCCATGTGGTTTCTTCATTCACAGACTCCATTTAAATGGCCTCTTCCTAAATATTTGGTCAAATTAATTATGTCTGTCTGTTTCAATAGCGAAAGGTAACAAACATGCAGCTACTTACCAACTGAATACAATGAAGACATGTTACAGTTTCTCAATCGCTTTGGTTCATTTTTTGAAACAGTCTTAACATTCTCTAAACTGTAAGTGCAACTGTCACAACTATTTTATGGGACATCACAACTCTATTGCATGTCTGCAAAATGTAGTAACTGACTCAAAATATTTAATTCATGCTTCAAAACCTAGTTATTGTGTCAGTGAATTGGCCAACGCCACCAAAATGAAAGGTTTTGTCATCCTGTGAGCCGTACTGGTCAAAATGTTGAGATGTTTTCACCATGGCAGTCAACCCAGGAAGTGTTTGTTATATACACATTTCAGCTTTGTTCTTTGTAAACAGAAAATTCACATTTGCATGTCCATTTTTACATATTTCTTACATGTAAAGTCATATACAGTATAGTGAACAGAAGATTTGCCAGAAAATGACATCCATGCAACAAAAAAATTAAAAAACCTGCGGTAGTTCTGTAAAAAACAATAAATTGTACCTCCTCACAGTACGTAACACTACAAGTTCCCATCTTCTTGCTGGACATCCTGTCGCTCTTGTTGGTCTGGCCAGAGATTTTCGTCAACTTCACATGTGATGTTTTCCCTTGCGATGCACCGGGGGAATAAAATCTCCTTGCATGGCGCAACCATCCCCTGCAATGATCGCCTGTGATGTCCTCACAAGCAGCATTCATGGCATCTAACAGAGACATCTGATCTTGTGCCCGATAGTCATATACTTTCCACCTCCATGCTGAAACAAACTCTTCTATCAGATTCAGGATTGGGGAGGATGGTGGAAGGAACTCCATTGTTATCCTTTCATGCGCAGCAAACCATTCCCTAACAATGTTGGTTCGGTGGAAGCTGACATTATCCCACACAATTACATCATTTGACAAATCTGGTCTAACTAAACCTCTTTGGTGTTCTGGTATTATGTCTCTGTAAAGTGTATTTAGGAAGGCAAGGAGAAGTTGGGTGTTATAGGGCCCAATGTGTGGAATATGTGTTCTCCCACCATTCTCAGAAATGGCAGCACACATTGTAATATTGCCCCCACGTTGGCCTGGTGTGCCAATTGTGGCTCGGTGTCCAATGAGATTGCGGCCACGTCTCCTGCTTTTGGCCAGATTGAACGCAGCCTCGTCCACAAAAACAAGAATGTGTGTCATTTCATGTCCTTCCAGCTCCATTATTCTCTATATAGTAACACAGAAACAAAATATAAAGTTAGTTTTATATAAACTATTCTAGAATCAGACAGTTTAGTAAAGTAGAAATGTTTTAGGTTCTTATGGGTATCTACAACTTCAAGAAGTATATACAGGCATCATTGAAGTACAGTAAAACTCCCTGTACAATGCACCATGTGTACACCAATGGTTTACCTGGACATACTGGTACTTCACTCTGTCACTATTCCTCTCAAATGGCACCTTGTACAGTTGTTTCATAGTCATTCATTTTTTTCCCCAAAACTCTGTCTATATTGGAAATGCTGACAGAATGGATATTTGCGAAGATATTGTTGTCATTTATGATTGCACTTGGATCTCTCTTAGCCTGATGGATTTGTTGGCAATGACCATGTTGCAAATGTCTTGTTCTTGCTGATGGCTGAATACTGCTGCTCTGCCACCAGCATGAGGTCGTTGTGCAGTCCTATATATGACATGTAGAATTCACAAATCATTTGAGAATTGAGCCAAAGCGATTGAGAAGAACTGTCATATCAGTTCCAAGAAGCCAGTACAGAATCTGACTTGCTTTTCCATGAGTCACAGTGCACATGCCTCATTAGTGGAAACCAAGACTGTTCTCAGGGCAGGTCTGCCGGTTTGATAAGCAGAAGTGACTTTCGTAGCAGGTTAGTAGAACATACACAGCAGGTTAGGAGAATTAACGTGGCAGGTTAGAATAATTCATGTGGCAGTTTAGGAGAATTAGGCTAAGGTTAGGAAAAGGGTTAGGGTCAGCTAAATTTCTAAAATTGTCCCTGATGCAACTCAAGCATATCTAGCTACAACCAGGCCTGCCCTGAGAAAAGTCTTGGTTTCCACTAATTCAGTGCTGCATAGGCTAGATCTATTGTAGGCCTACTGAAGTGTAAAATAGTGGATCATTGGCGGTTGATTCCCTATGGTCTTGACATAACGTACGCAAGCATCAGTCCTCTAACAATCAGCGGTGGTAGGCTACAGGTCTGCGATACAATGTAACTGAACTGAATAAACAATGTTACAATTTATTCTCACGATTGCTCTTTATATAACAAATGCAATGGATGTTCGGTACATTTTAGCAACAAGAATATGTGTGTAGCCAGGCATGCATGCTGGCAACGGACACAAATATACACACTATATATACAAAAGCATGTGGACACCCCTTCAAATGAGTGGATTCGGCTATTTCAGCCACACTCGTTGATGACAGGTGTATAGAATCGAGCACACGTCATAGGACGCCACCTTTCCAACAAGTCAGTTTGTCAAATATTTGTCCTTCTAGAGCTGCCCCGGTCAACTGTAAGTGCTGTTATTGTGAAGTGGAAACGTCTAGCAGCTACAACGGCTCAGCTGCGAAGTGGTCGGCCACACAAGCTCACAGAACGGGACTGCTGAGTGCTGAAGCATGTAGCACCTAAAAATTGTCTGTCCTCGGTTACAACACTCACTACCACTCACTACCAACACTCACTACTACTTCCAAACTACCTCTGGAAACAACGTCAGCACAATAACTGTTCGCTGGGAGCTTCATGAAATGGGTTTCCATGGCCGAGCAGCCGCACACAAGCCTAAGGTCACCTTGCGTAATGCCGAGCGTCGAATGGAGTGGTGTAAAGCTCGCCATCATTGGACTCTGGAGCAGTGAAAACACGTTCTCTGGAGTGATGAATCACGCTTCAGAATCTGGCAGTCCGACGTACAAATTTGGGTTTGGCGGATGCCAGGAGAATGCTACCTGCCCCAAAGCATAGTGCCAACTGTAATGTTTTGGTGGATGAGGAGTAATGGTCTGCGGATGTTTGTCATGGCTCGGGCTAGGCCCCTTAGTACCAGTGAAGGAAAATCTTAACGCTACAAGATACAATGACATTATAGACAATTCTGTGATTCCAACTTTGTGGCAACAGTTTAGGGAAGGCCCTTTCCTGTTTCAGCATGACAATGCTCCCGTGCACAAAGCGAAGTCCATACAGAAATGGTTTGTTGAGATCGGTGTGGAAGAACTTGATTGGCCTGCACAGAGCCCTGACCTCAACCACATCAAACACCTTTGGGATGAATAGGAATGCCGACTGCGAGCCAGGCCTAATCGCCCAACATCAGTGACCGACCTCACTAATGCTCTTGTGGCTGAATGGAAGCAAGTCCGCACAGCAATGTTGCAACATCTAGTGGAAAGCCTTCCCTGAAGAGTGGGGGCTGTTATAGCAGCAAAGGGGGGACCAACTCCATATCAATGCCCATGACTTTAGAATGAGATGTTCGACGAGCAGGCCGTACGTATTGGCCTAGTTGATGTCCTAGTTCTACCCTATCACAGTGGCGTTAGGAAACTCCTGGTTTACAGGCCACATCAGGCCTGCAAGTCACAATGTGCTTGCTTGCAAAGTGATGTGTAATTCCTATTGGAATCCAGCCAGAGTTAGGGTATCCAACAATTGGAATTTTTATTCACCTGCAACCTGCATTCAGAATGACTGTCATGGTTCGGAAACGTGATTTTAAAAAACACTACCTAAACCATTTAAACTGGAACAACCATTTCAGTAACAGGTGCAATAAATCTAACTAGCTGATTGGATTCGTTTAGAAAAATGTGTGTTATTTATGTTTCTGTAGCATAGTATTTAATCAATCAATCAATGTACATTCAAAAACACAGATATTAAAAACAAAAAATCTACCTGAAGAAAAGCATAAATGGGAAATATGTGTATGATTTTGATGGAACTGTTTTACTCTCCACATGTGTAAAACAATCATTTACTTATTAACACCAACACTGGGGATTACTTTACACCGCTGAGCGTTGAATTTAACTCATGAATCACTAGAAATGTTGCAATGATAAATCAACCCTGGCCAATTTGCTGTGGAACTATCTCACAAAAAACACCTGTAGGTTATACAGTGCCTTCGGAAAGTATTCAGACCCCTTGACTTGTTCCACATTTTGATACGTTACAGCCTTATTCTAAAATGGATGAAGTATTATTTTTTCTCAGCAATCTACACACAATATCCCATAATGACAAAGTGAAAACAGGTTTTTATTGAAAATAAAAAAACAGAAACATCTTATTTACATACATTTTCAGACCCTTTGCTATGAGACTCAAAATTGAGCAGGTGCCTCCTGTTTCAATTGATAATCCTCGAGATGTTTCTACAACTTGATTGGAGTCCACCTGTGGTAAATTCAATTGATTGGGCATGATTTGGAAAGGCACACACCTATCTATATAAGTCCCACAGTTGACAGTGCATGTCAGAGCAAAAACCAAGTCATGGAGTTGAAGGAATTGTCCGTAGAGCGCCGAGACAGGATTGTGTTGAGGCACAGATCTGGGGAAGGGTACAACCATCTCTGAAGCACTCCACCAATCAGGCCTTTATGGTAGAGTGGCCAGACTGAAGCCACTCCGCAGTAAAAGGCACATGACAGCCGGCTTGGCGTTTGCCAAAAGGCACCTAAAGACTCTCAGACCATGAGAAACAAGTTTCTCTGGTCTGACGAAACCAAGATTGAACATTTTGGCCTGAATCCGAAGCCTCGCGTCTGGAGTAAACCTGGCACCATCCCTACAGTGAAGCATGGTGGTGGCACCATTATGCTGTGGGGATGTTTTTCAGCTGCAGCGACTGGGAGACTAGTCAGGATCGAGGCAAAGATGAAAGGAGCAAAGTACGAAAAGATCCTTGATGAAAACCTGCTCAGGACCTCAGACTGGGGCGAAGGTTCACCTTCCAATAGGACAACGACCCTAAGCACACAGCCAAGAGTGGCTTCGGGACAAGTCTCTGAATGTCCTTGAGTGGCCCAGCCAGAGCCCGGACTTGAACCCGATCGAACATCTCTGTAGCGACCTGAATTTTTTTTGCAGCAACGCTCCCCAGCCAACCTGACAGAGCTTGAGAGGATCTGCAGAGAAGAATGGGAGAAACTCCCCAAATACAGGTATGCCAAGCTTGTAGCGTCATACCCAAGAAGACTAGCTGCTGTAATCGCTGACGAACGTGCTTCAACAAAGTACTGAGTAAAGGGTCTGAATATTTATGTAAATGTGATATTTCAATTTATTTTAAATACATTTTCCTAAATTTCAAAACATGTTTTTGCTCTGTCATTATGGGGTATTGTGTGTAGATTGCTGAGGGGGGAAACAATTTAATACATTTTAGAAGAAGGTAACAAAATGTGGGAAAAGTCAAGGGGTCTGAATACTTTCCGAATGCATTGTATACAGGCCAACTAGGCCTACACATTTGATATAACTGTTTGATGTAAACAGCTAAACAGGACTACAAAGAAATAGAATATTCTTAAACCGATGCCTTTTTTACAAATTCAAAATGAAATAGTTCTATGGAATAGCAACCCGCCAACTGGGCACATCACGTGATTTCAACGTGGATAATTGCGTAGTATTTGTTTGAGCCATTGATATATGAGATTCCAACCTTTATTCGCACACTCAAAAAGACAGCCAAAAGTTAGATGAATTTCCAATGTGTTATCGCTTTACATTGAACCATCTCAAATCACAACCAAATTCCAATGGAAAAACAACGTCTGATTTTTGGTTTAGTTGTCACCTAAATGTCTTAACTGTGCTTTCAACCAATTAAAAGCACAGCCAAGTTCAAATGGTAATACAATGTCAGATGTTTTGTTTATTTATACAACAGATGCATGTGTTATCACTGTGCTTCATCTAATAGCAGAACCAAATGACCAGGATTGGAGTTGAGATTACACTAAAAGTACATGGTGCGAGTGATCAATGTCATTTAAGGTTGTCCACAGACCTGCGGTGACCTATGCATGCTATCTTGAACATGCACGCTTTATATGATTACATAAAGAAATGTATAGTTACAGTAACTTCAATGTGTCCATGGATGTTACTCATTTTAATAAGGTTGAACGTTATATTGGTTTGTAAAAGAGCCTTAACTTTGGGCTCTTTACTGTATAACAGAAATTATGAATTATGTTTGGTTGACCATGCAACAAAATATCAACATTTAAAGGAGAGAATTCCATCTGAGCCACTGGCTTAATCACATTCTTCGAATTGTATTTTTTGGTTGAGTTGGAGACATGAATCCAACATATCATTTGTTAACTTGTTGATGTTTGATAGACCATTTCTTGCACTTCAAAGTGATATTGAATTTTGTTTGATTGTCAACGCAACCAAATATCAATAATTTTAAGGTGATTTATCTTCTCTTTAGATATGTGCCACTGATTTAGTCTGCCTTTAAATTCCAGTTTGTCAGGGCCTCCCGGGTGGCGCAGTGGTCTAGAGCACTGCATCGCAGTGCTAGCTGCGCCACCAGAGTCTCTGGGTTCGCGCCCAGGCTCTGTTGCAGCCGGCCGCGACTGGGAGGTCCGTGGGGCGACGTACAATTGGCCTAGCGTTGTCCGGGTTAGGGAGGGTTTGGCCAGTAGGGATATCCTTGTCTCATCGCGCTTCAGCAACTCATGTGGCGGGCCAGGTGCAGTGCGCGCTAACTGAGGGGGGAGGGTGCACGGTGTTTCCTCCGACACATTGGTGCGGCTGGCTTCCGGGTTGGAGGTGCGCTGTGTTAAGAAGCAGTGCGGCTTGGTTGGGTTGTGCTTCGGAGGACGCATGGCTTTCAACCTTCGTCTCTCCTGAGCCCGTACGGGAGTTGTAGCGATGAGACAAGATAGTAATTACTAGCGATTGGATACCACGAAAATTGGGGAGAAAAGGGGATAAAACAAATAAAAAAACAGTTTGTCTACAAATTAACTGATATGTTGGATTCATGTCTCCATATCAACCAAAAAGGAAAGTTTGACTTAGTCCTATTCTTTAACTTAAATTTTTGGTTGAAACGGAGAAGTGAATCCAATATATCAATGATTAATTTTTACGAACTGGTGGTCCGATAAAGCAGACGCGAGGCTACAAGACTGTTTTGCCAGTACAGACTGGCATATGTTCCGGCATTCATCCAATAGCATTGAGGTGTTTATCACATCAGTCACGGGCTTCATCAAAAAGCACATAGACGATGTCTTCCCCACAGTGACGATATGAACGTATCCAAACCAAAAACCATGGATTACAGGCAGTATCCTCGCTGTGCTAAAGACTAGAGCTACCATTTACAAGAAAGGGGACATGGACCGACAAGACATCAAACATGCACAAGGACAATATAGGAAGAAGGTAGAATCCTAATACACCAGCTCCGTCGAATGTGGCAGGGCTTGCAGACAATAACGGATTACAAAGGGAAACCCAGCCGTGAGATGCCCAGCGATGCAGAACTCCCAAACGAAATTGCTTTTATGCTTGTTTCGAGGATTACAACTTGCGTGAAAGTCCCTGTTTCGGATGTGTGATCTCGCTCTCCATGGCCGATGTGAGTATAACTTTTAAACAGGTTAGCACTCGCAAGGCCGCCGGGCCAGATGGAATACTATAGCGCGTTCTTAAAACATGCCCAGACCAGATGGCAAGTGTTTTCACTGACATTTTCAATCTCTTCTTTTCCTAGTCTTGTAATCCCAACATGTTTCAAGCTGACCAGCATTGTCCCTTTTCCCAAGAACTCCAAGGTAACCTGACTAAATTACTATCATTTAGCACTCACATCTGTAATTCTGATGTGCTTAGAAAGGCTGGTTGTGACACATCAACACCATCATCCCAAACACCCTGGACCAACTCCAATTTGCATACCGCTCCAACAGATCCATAGATGACGCAATTTCAATTGCACTTCACACTGTCCTCTCCCACCTGGACAAGAGGGGAAATGCTGCTTCAGCTCATTCAACACCATAGTCCCCTCCAAGCTCATCACCAAGATAGGGACCCTGGGATTCAACACCTTCCTCTGTAACTGGATCCTGGACTTCCTGACGGGTTGGCCCCAGGTGTTGAGGGTAGGCAACAACACCCCGCTGACCCTCAACACTGGGGCCCCTCAAGGGTGTGTGCTTTGTCCCCTCCTGTACTCCCTGTTCACCCACGACTATGTGGCCACGCATGAATCCAACGCCATAAAGTTTGCTGACAACATGATGGTGGTAGGACTGATCACAGACTGTGACGAGACAGCCTACAGGGGGGAGGTCAGAGACTTAGAAGTGTGGTGCCATGACGACAAACTTAAGACCAGTGAGCTGATAGTGGACTAAAGGAGAAAGAGGGAAGAACACGCCTCCATCCACATTGACGGGGCTGTAGTGGAGTGGGTTGAGAGCTTCAAGTTCCTTGGCATCCACATCACTAAGAACTTAACATGGTCCACGCACACCCTCAAAGTCGTGAAGAGGGCACGGCAGAGCCTTTTCCCCTCAGGAGGCTGAAAAGATTTGGCATGGGCTCTCGGATCCTCAAAGTTCTACAGTTGCACCATCGAGAGCATCTTTACTGGCTGCATCACAAGCTTGGTATGGCAAATACACAACCCTCTACCGCAAAGCGCTATAGATGGTGGTGCGGACAGCCCAGTACATCACTGGGGCCCGAGCTCCCTGCCATCCCTGAACCTTATATCAGGCGGTGTCAGAGGAAGGCCGAAAAAATGCCAAAGACTCCAGACACTCAAGCCATAGACTCTTCACTCTGCTACTCTCTGACAATCGGTACCGGATCATCGGCTCTCGGACCAACAGGTTCTGAAACGGCTTCTACGCCCAAGACATAAGACTGCTAAATGGCCATAAGACTGCTAAATAGTTCATGAATGGTTACCCGGACTATCTGCACTGACCCTATCTTGCACTGACTCTATACACACTCATAAGACTATATATACACATTCACACACACACACACACGCACACTACACTGACACGCTCACACAAACACCACACATTCACATACACTACATACGTACAGCCACACAACACACACACGCAAACTGACACAACACAAACTATACTCTCATCATATGCTGCTGCTACTCTGTTCTTTATTTTAGTCTTATTGTTATTATCATTATTATCTATCCTGATGCCTTGTCACTATACCCTGCCTTAATGTACATACACATTGATCTGGTACTGGTAATCTCTGTATATAACTCCATTCTTGTGTATTTTATTCCTCCTATGTTACTATTTGTAACAGCAGCCTTCCTCCTCTTCGTCTGAAGAGGAGGTGTAGCAGGGATCGGACCAAGACGCAGCGCATTCCGTGTTCAACATGATTTAATCAACAAGACGAAAACTTACAACGATACAAAATAACAAATGTGGCAAACCGATACAGCCCTATCTGGTGCAGGGAAAACACAGAGACAGGAAACAACCACCCACAAACCCCAACACAAAACAAGCCACCTATATATGATTCCCAATCAGAGACAACACAAAACACCTGCCTCTGATTGAGAACCATATTAGGCCAAACATAGAAACAGACAAACTAGACACACAACATAGAATGCCCACCCAGCTCACGTCCTGACCAACACTAAAACAAGCAAAACACACAAGAACTATGGTCAGAACGTGACACTATATTTCTCTGCATCGTTGGGAAGGGCTCGTAAGCAAGCATTTCACGGTTAAGTCTACACCTGTTGTATTCTGCGCATGTGACAAATAAAATTAGATTTGATTTTAAATAGAGCTTTCATTTTCCCAGGTTGTCTGCCAATAACATATGGATTATATTAGAGAGTTAAACATATAAGGACAGTTTCTCTGACACAGATTAAGCCCAGTTGTGGACCAAACATTTGACAGTGATAGAGAATTTCTACTGATCATGCTTTTTAGTCAAGGACTACACTTAATCTGTGTCCAGGAAACGGTCCCAAATAATGTTATCATGGTCTAATAGTAGGATATCAAAAAGACTCAATTATATCCGCTCAATCTCTATTTCCACAATATGTAAACTAGTGAATGCATATACACGTAACAGTGAAATCCTGACAACCATTCACCACATGATGGTGCTATGGGCTGTATTTTTCAACTCATTCTGAAACCCCTTAGCACTATGGCACAACATGTTGGTGAAGGGTACTACAAACCCATACATCCTATGCTAAAAAACAGACAGTCTGGTGGAGACATTTAGCTGGCATCTTTTCCATTTGCCACCTATATATAGGGCTGTTAATATCCAGAAAGTATTTATGGCTGCTCAACGCCCCCATTTTTACATTCCAGTCAGAATATGATATGAGGAGGCCTCCCGAGTGGTGTAGCGGTCTAAGGTGCAGTGCTTGAGGCTTCACTACAGACCCGGGTTCGATCCCAGGCTGTGTTACAACTGGCTGTGACCGGAAGTCCCATTGGGCCAGCGCACAATAGGCCCAGCGTCGTCCGTGTTAGGGGAGGTTTTAGCCGTGGGGGCTTTAATTGGCTCATCGCGCTCTAGCGACTGCTTGTGGTGGGCCGGGTGCCTGCAGGATGACCTCGCTCGTCAGTTGAACGGCGTTTCCTCCAACACATTGGTGCAGCTGGCTTCCGGGTTAAGCGGGCGGGTGTTAAGAAGCGCGGTTTGGCGGGTCATATTTCAGAGGATGCATTACTCGACATTTGCCTCTCCCGAGCCCGTTGGAGAGTTGCAGCGATGAGACAAGATCGCAATTGGGGAGAAAATATTATGATATGAGGAAATGGTATTACAGTAGTAGCCTATGTCTGTGACGGATATTCCAAGGCTGAAATGTTGAGTGCAGAAAAAAACGTTCTTGGGTCCAATGCAGAGGGTGAGGTTTTGAGATATAAATGAGAACAGTGGGAAATGAATAACGGATATCCATTATCAGCTGGGAAATACAGTATATTATACAATATTATGCCAGCAGTTTTTATTTGTGATTAATTGATTTGTTTCCTGTAACACAACAATTCACCATAACATAACCCTTCCTTCAATCTTAGTAGATAAGCTCCTGGTGCTAACAGTGAAGCACTGCAAGCCGCAAGGTCAGATGTCAAGGTTAAAAATTCAGGCCTCCTGAGTCACTGTTAACCTCCCTTACTAACGGAAATGTTTCAAATGAAGAGGCAAAGTGCAAATGGTACATTTTACTCACTTCTCTTCTAGTGAGCACACAGGGGAGAGAGAAGCTGCGACAATGACTGTAAAATGAATCATCACAAAGAGCGAATATGAATGTGGGGGTGAGATGTGTGATGGCACTCTTCACTTTGATTTTTGTTCTTCACTCTTCGTTTTGGCCTGACTTTTTTTCTTTTTTCCTACAGTAGGCTACATTACCCTGGCTTTCACTGTGATACGGAGTACACATTTGTACAGACATGCTTAAATGGGAGAACTTGAAGTGATCTACGAATTGAGTATGTAAAGTAACCAATCTACAAAATATCACACCCTGGTCTAACGTTTGGATCGAATAACACTAACAGGCACATATATGAAATAACGTTCAGCCATTAAGCCATGGAGAGAGCTGTGGATTTGTCTGAGCCAACAAATCAGCACCCACTTTGGTTTAGGAGGCTATATGACCATAAATACCATAGAACAGCAAGGACGCCTCTGCCTGACAGAAAACTGATAATCTATTGGAAGGTTGGAGTTAATTAATGAAGGTGAAAATAGGCAAACCAATGACGCCAACCCCAAATCACACCCTCAGACACTCCTCCGTCCTTTGAGGCTCTATTATAACTAAGTTTAGACTCCCCCCTCACTCTGCACCGGTTCTATACATAGGCCCCCCGGACCATCTCTTGATAGCCCCATCAGCACTTTCACCCCCCATCCCCCACTTTTACTTTTACCCCAACCTCACCCCCCCCTTCCCTCCAGCCCCCCATCAAAGATCTGCCATCCAAGCTCAGGGTGGATTTCGCACTCCCTGGGATCTGAGTCCAGCCACAGGTCAGAGGCACCCTGGGATTTGTAAACTTCTGATTAAGATTAACCTGAAGCCTTCATCTCCTACTGGTATTACTAGACCTCCTTGAACATAAGGATTTAAAAAAACTGGGTGAGTGGATCATGCCATCAGCTTGATTGTACTAACCAATTGCATGCATGACTTGGCCGTCAACGGCAAACTGGAAAGTAAATACAGTTGTGCAAAAGCTTCACCTATAGCATTAAAAAATAACTGCAGAATTGAAATTATGTTTGAAGACCGTGACTCAATAAGGAATGCATTATTTATTCATTTATGGGATATAAAGTGCTTTTGAAGGCATGGTGAAGTGATCTTGATGTTCATTGAACATTTTTAGAATTTGCCCATCACTCAAAGACGCAGGCAGGCTCTGAGATAATGTGCTGACTGCTCCCCTTTGTCCAATAGCACATTTTATATGGTGTGCAAAGCCTGGAATACCCAGCTGGGGAGGGGAAACCTGAGTACTGGGGTCCTCAGCTGGTGATAATTTTACAGGGGATTTACAAAGTCCTCCCCCACAATCCCTTCTCCAATCCACCCACCTCTCACCCCTCAACATCTTCATTTTAATTTTGGGAAGATTAGCTCATTCTCTTGACAATTGTGCCAATGTGTATGTGTTTGTATATGAGTGTCCATTGCGTCTCACACATCTGATAGTACACTGACGCCACTACTCGTCGCTAAAAGGTCTTGGCTGAAAATAGCTCTGGTGGATTAGGTTACAGTCAGTCGATGTGATGCGAAGTTTGCCACAGAGTGGGTCTTAAAGAAGCTGCAGACTCTCAGTAGGTACAGAACAGTATGGCTTAAAGGAGAACTACAGTACATAGAAAAGAGCTCTGTGAGACATAAACATGCTAGGTGGCGTGGTGCTTGTTCTGTATCCCAACTGAGGTCTTCAAGCTTCACCTAGCAACCTAGACTACAGAGTTCCTGTGTCAGATTTCTACCTACTTTAAGAATCTATGATTACAGCCATGTTCATCGTATCCATCAAATTGGATCGATGTGTTTACTGCAAATTGGATTGATCTGAAAGGCTTGGTAATTTGTGCTCATCAGCTCATGAAGAGGAATGTGTTTACTGCAACCACTGTAGGCCTACAGTATACTCTGTGTTAAACCTTTCTAATTTCTAGAGTTGTCAGACCAAACAAAACAGAAATTTACAGTGGGCTATATGATTTCTCACGGACGGACATCTGTTGGCTCGGGGAATGTTATGGATCTGAAGCCACTCTGAACTTGGAAAAGGAGCAGAGGGCAGTCTGCACGTGTTCTTCATGGCCTCATAAGTGTGGGTCCCAACATAGTGCAATGGTTAGAGATTATCACTAGAGGGACTCCAATCCCCGATCTCCTCTCTCTGTGCTGCCTTGAACAGAAACACTTTCTTTTCCACAATTAGTTTTTTCTGCTAATGAGTGGCTACAGAGAGACCATATATACACATATATATACAGTACCAGTCAAACGTTTGGACACACCCACTCATTCAAAGGTTTTTCTTTATTTGTATTATTTTATACATTGTAGAATAATAGTGAAGACATCAAAACTATGAAATAACACATATGGAATCATGTAGTAACCAAAAAAGTGCTAAACAAATCAAAATATATGTTATATTTGAGATTCTTCAAAGTAGCCACCCTTTGCCTTGATGAAAGCTTTGCACACTTGTTACTCTCTCAACCAGCTTCACCTGGAATGCTTTTCCAACAGTCTTGAAAGAGTTCCCACATATGCTGAGTACTTGTTGGCTGCTTTTCCTTCACTCTATGGTCCTTCACTCGTCGTCCTCCATGCTTCATGGTGGAAAATACACATGCGGAGATCATCTGTTCACCTACTCTGCATCTCACAAAGACACAGCGGTTGGAACCAAAAATCTCAAATTTGGATTCATCAGACCAAAGGACAGATTTCCACCAGTCTAATGTCCATTGCTCGAGTTTCTTGGACCAAGCAAGTCTCTTCTTATTATTGGTATCGGCAGCGTAGCAGCGTAGCCTGGTGGTTAGAGCGTTGGACAAGTAACCGAAAGGTTGCGAGATCGAATCCCTGAGCTGACAAGGTACAATTCTGTTGTTCTGCCCCTGAACAAGGCAGTTAACCCACTGCTCCTAGGTCATCATTGAAAATAAGAATTTGTTCTGAACTGACTTGCCTAGTAAAATAAAAAATAATTTAGTAGTGGTTTGTTTGCAGCAATTTGACCATGAAGGCCTGATTCATGCAGTAACATCTGAACAGTTGATGTTGAGATGGAGTTGTGTCTGTTACTTGAACTCTGTGAAGAAATTATTTGGGCTGCAATCTGAGGTACAGTTAACTCTAATGAACTTATCCTCTGCAGCAGAGGTAACTCTGGGTCTTCCTTTCATCATAGCGCTTGGTGGTTTTTGCGACTGCACTTGAAGAAACTTTCAAAGTTCTTGAAATGTTCCGGAATGACTGACCTTCATGTCTTAAAGTAATGATGGACTGTCGTTTCTCTTAGCTTATTTGACTGTTCTTGCCATAATATGAAGTTGGTATTTTACCAAATAGGGCTATCTTCTGTATACCACTCCTCCCTTGTCACAACACAACTGATTGATTTAACAAGGCACACCTGTTAATTGAAATGCATTCATCAAGGCAAAGGGTGGCTACTTTGAATAATCTCAAATATAACATATATTTTGATTTGTTTAACACTTTTTTGGTTACTACATGATTCCATATGTGTTATTTCATAGTTTTGATATCTTCACTATTATTCTAAAATGGACTGTATATATATAAGCTAAATCCAGACATATTATACAGTAGCTTGGTATGTTCTGTGACCTTTTCTAACTTCCTGTTTACATGTGTTCTCAGTCTGCAGTCATGCCTCATGGAACACCTGCCCCACCTAACAAGCGGAAAAAGCCCTCTAAGATCATCACTGACCTGTCACATGTCACTCAAGATGGTAAGGCACGAACATGTGACCTCATAAACACAATACATTGCATGTACAAAGGTACATTGCTCACACATCATTAAAAAAAGATAATAAGGAGATCTCCCAAGTTATGTGAGAGACCGCACAGTACCATACATTAAATTCTAATCAGTAACATTTATCAATATGAGCCTGTGGTATTATCAAGAGTAACATACTGCACTAATTGGTAAACCAAGAGGGCAGGCAGGGGGACACTTGTCAAAGAGGCTCCTCCACACGGATACACTTAACATGTCCTAATGACTAGCGCCCTGTCACACACACAAACATTTATCTCATAGAATTCACAGCACAAATACGATCTCTCCTTTACAATCATCGCAGTAATGGTTTACTCTCCCCTCCCTCTCAGCTGTTAGGATCCATGCTTCATTAACCAGCGATGGCATGATGATTTTTAATGAAAATGATGCAGGTGTTTTTCCCCTCCATCCATGAAGTGCTCCAGATCTGCATGCAAGTAAATATGGTAGTCTCCGTTGACATCAGTAAAGTGTACATTTATGTTGCCCTTACACTTCAGTTGTGCTGTGCACTAAATACTTTTTTTGTGTAATGTGTCCTGACAGATATAGCAATAAGGCCTAAGCAGAGAGCTGTGTTTTAACAGCAGGTTCATGTTTATTGAGATAAATCTTGTCCTTAACACAGAACTGAGCGATCTTCGCAAGATGGGCTAGCTGCAAAGTCCAAATAGGCTGTATTGTAAAAAGTTATGAAATGAATGTAAGGTTAGGGTTAAGCATATTTGTAAGAAGTGTGGTTACGGTTGGGGTTCAAGTCCCCATGCAATCTTTGTCATTTTATTTGGAAATCATCACTGCATGTCTAATAAATCACCGTGTGTGCTTATTTAATGAAAATAACTCCACAATATATTTGTATCATGTATTTCCCTGAGACTCCTTTGACCTGTGAAATGCTCAGTCTGATCATGTGGGCGTTAGGAAAACATTTGAAGATATTTACATAAAATCACGTTTTTAACTGCATTGCCCCTTTTAAGGTTAGGGTTAGGTTTACAATCAGATGTTATGATTTTGTGGCTGTGCCAGCTAGCTGCAGCGTTCAAACGTATTCCCCTCCACAAGAGAAGCCACGTCTGTTGTAGCTTATAACAGAAATAGACAGAAATCATATTTGAATCACATAACTAGTGTTGACTTTTAATGTCAACATAAAAATGGTACTGTCAAACATTACAAAATCGTAATGCCACAAATGTCATTGAGACACAAGCATAGTCCTTTTGAACTGCAGAATTTATTGCCAGGGAAACAAACAGGAATGCTAAATTATTAAATCCACCAAATTGAATCAGAGTTAATGTGTGTTTATCTAGTGACAATTCCTACAATGGAAACGGGTGGCAAGAACTTCTTAGCAGGAATTAAAAGGATGTAATGTTGAGAGGATGTGCTTTGTTAAAACGGTGTGGGATGAATGTTCTCATAACAAAGTTCTAAGGCCTGGTGGTGCTATGTAAATAATCAGCTGCTATCTGAAAACCTGTTTTTTTTTTTACACACAGAGAACATTTTACATAAGAGCTTACCGTAGATAGATAGATAGATAAAGAACAAAGCAAAGAATGATTAGGCTACTACAAAAAAAGTATAAAAGACACATATGTATCATATTAGTAGTATAGCCTACTGTTATATCGGTATTGTATTACTGCACTGTATTACTGCATTGTATTACTCCATAACTTTAGAATTGTTGTGGAACATCTTCCCTGTGCAGTGTTACGGATTGAAGACTTTCTCCCTTCACTCATCCTCTCGGTCTCAACACCCTGTGACATCTGACCAATGGATCATAAGCACTGAGAACAGAACAAATATTGACAACACAGACATGAAAACGACTCAGGCCTTACCTCATAAAGCCATAAAGCCTCAGTCAGAGTCAGGCCCAAACTCGGGGATGAGCTGTTCTCTGCTCTCTCTCCTCCACATTGTTGAAGAACAGCCAGTTCATCTTTGGGCAGAGAGATTTATGAATTTTCCACCGTAATGATACCAAGAATCTGAGAGCATCCCCCTCCTAGGCAACCATCTGCACTGAGTGTAATTTCTGCTGAGATGTAGAGATCACGTCACACCCACACAGATGTGTTTTCTAGGTGAAAGATGATGCACGCAAAGTACTTTAACATTCATTCAAACAATGCTAAGCAAACCGTAGAACCAATTCAAACCAAACAGGTAAGATTCTTTCTGCATAGGGAGATACATTGCTGAGTGTATTTTTCTATCACACTGCAGACATTGTTGAGTCCAATAATCCAAGTTTGAACAATTGCTGAACCAGAATAATTATGTTTTTGATTTATCCCGGAAACCTGGTCTACAAGTTTAATGGAATAGAGCCTTATACAGTATGTTCATACAGTACAATGTAGAGAAACAACAAGAGAAATGAATAGACAGTGTGAACATTTCTCATCTGCAGAGTATGAGTCAGAGCCTGAGGCGTCAGAGTTTGACCTGGGGACGAAGATCAAGACTCCCAAGGACACCATGCTGGAAGAGCTGAACCTCTTCACCAATAAGGGCTCCAAGATGTTCCAGAGGAGGCAGAAGCGTGTGGAGAAGTTCATATACGAGAACAACCCTGACCTCTTCGGCAGTGAGTCTATGGTAAGAAAAAGGAGGTCAATCATCCAAGTCAAAATTAAAAACTTGATATAACAATAATACATGTTAGTATTATATATAGTTCATGTAGAAATTCTGTCCAAAGAGCCTTTACGTAAAACAATTGCAGTGAAAATTGGCAATGGATGAGGGAAGGAAGTACAACCCATGGATAGATAGGGAAATGAACACAATGTTGAGGCTATCAATATATATTTCAACAACCACCCAGGTTGGAAGCTTGTCTTACTTGTGTGTTTCGTTTCAGGAGAACTTCCAGAAGTTGGTCCCCAGCCTGGGTGGCACAATGATGTTGGACGCTAGTGGCCACATGGTGGAGAAGAAGGCAGGCCCTCCTGTGCCCCCTCCCAAACCAGGCAAAGATGGGCATGGTCATGGTCATGGTCAGGGACATGAGCAGGGTCATGAGCATGGACATGAGCATGGACATGAGCATGGACACCATGGACATGCACATCATGATGATGTTGCTCCAGGAGAACATGGTCATGGTCAGTATCCGCTCATATCAACTAGAAAAAGTTATTTTGAATGAATGGAGTGCAGTGCAATCAATATATCAGATTTTGCCTGACTTGACTTTTCCTGGAGATTTATTCCAAAGAGGCTTGAACATCATGTGATAGAATATCTGTTTTCCTGACTCACTGTTTTCTTCCTACAGGTAGTCATGGAGTAGAGGTTGCCTTAGACAAGGCCAAGAAGAGGCATGATTATGTCCCCTCATACGTATCACCATGGGAAAAGGCCATGAAGGGCAACCAGGAGCTGACATCCAGCATGAGATATCATATGCCGGGCCCCCATGCCCACCATGATCTGCCCAAGTTCAAGTCTTTCAACAGGTACAGTCCCCTCTATGCTTTGCATGGTTGACTCCATAGCATCTAAAAGTATATATATATTTGAAAAGAGCATGAAGTAATGGAGCCCACCCATTTACTATCAAACTCAGACTCTTATATTGTCCATCCATGTATGTGACACACATGTACAGAAGTTGCCTTAGAAGATTTATTTCGTTTATTTTCCTCATCTTCTTTTGTTGCCCATCACTTTATCTATCTTAGGAGTGCTACACCGTTTGGGGGCTTTGATAAGGCCTCGCAGCTCATGACCTTCCAGCTGCCAGACACCCATGAGGTGGCCCATGATGAGCCTGAACTGGCTATGGTATACCAGCATGAGATTGGCGCTCGACCCTCCTTCAACCGCACTCCTATAGGCTGGGTGGGGAGCGGTGAGCCCAGCAGCATCCACATCGAGTTGGACGCCATGCCCTTCGATGGGGAGACTGACGACCTGTGAATAGCATGCCCCACAGACCCAGATGTGCAGATAAAGACCACGCACGAATATATACAATTACATAAACAAAAACCATAACTTTTTTTGAAAGGTTTGGGATGCAATCAGCTTTTCCTTGGGTTTAATTAATTAATAGGAAAGTGTGTATGAAATGAACCACGTAGCTCAATATTGGGCTCTTTAATTTAGACAGACAGACAGACAGACAGACAGACAGACAGACAGACAGACAGACAGACAGACAGACAGACAGACAGACAGAGAAGGAGTGAAAGTAAACACAATAGGCTACCATAACTCTGATTTATGCTTACACTTACTTTTTTCATGATGATTAATTTAAGGGGCATAGTATATTGTGCAATCACACTACAAGTGTGTAGCTTATTCAAAAAGCTGCAAAATAACACATTTTGTCCATGAGGAGAACAGGTAAACACGACGGAGAGTTTGAGTATTGTTTAGCTTTTCAGCATGTTGATGTGACTCATTGCTCATCAGGACAGCCACAGGTTGTTCATTTAGCTTCTAGCCTTCTACCATCATGGCTTGTACTGTATTTCTGTGTTTTTCTGTGTTTCTATGCCGTTTTCACTTTTGACAGCTTTGTCAAGCCCCTGCAAATCCAGCCCATCCCAAGATGCATGCAGTAAGCATGAGGTGAGGTGTGTTAATGTCTGTTGAGTGATAGAGATGATGTTCTACTGCATCACCCAATTTTTCTCCCTAATAAACTTTTTCCAATTGTAGTTTGCATCTGTTATTCTTTGTATCTCGCATGTGTACAGTGTAAGGCTAACTATAATCTTTAGTGGAACAAATAGACAGGAGGCCAGTCTAATGTGCTGGGACCCTCTTTAGGGCCCCACAGTGTAATTCACTTGATGGAAGACAGTGATGTAACAGGGATGAATTTCAAAGGATCTTAACCTGTGACAAACACACCTTAAAAATGTGAAATAAAATCATCAGTCAGTGCCCCCTTTTTCCCTTCTCAGTCCGTTCCCCTGTGCCAAGCACTTGAAAATCACCTCTCAAGACGCCAAGCCAAAATATCGCGAGCATTGGTTGCCTTGGCTGCAGCGCAGGGTGACGCTAGAGGTTTGACTGGGGTTTAGCGGCAGAGCGTTTCACTCAAGTCCCTCAGGACAAGGGACAAGGCAACATCGTGGTTGAAAAGGTAAGTCGGCTGTCCACAAACTTGATACATAAACCAAATGATAAATTGGAAGGATTTAGATAAAATTACCAATTTAGAACACGACTTAAGTTATGGAACATGGACAAATACAGGCTGCAATCGCGTGTAGGCTAAATGCACGCGAGTCCTGTGATACATTGAGAGTGACGTTCACCATAGGGATGCGTTGGAAGAGGATGCTCTGTCTGCACGGTGACCACAGCACATTGGATTTCGACTTCGTTATCTAACGGGCTCTCTTGATTATTTAGACTGCGCATACGCAGCCATATGCACGCCATACCTCGTACGTTGTTTGCTTCTACCAGATATTTAACTTGCGTGCACAGTGTGTTAGCATTGATACAGATTATCTCCAACGGCGGTTACCAGTTGAAATGAAATCAAATGCTATTAGTCGCATACGCCGTTTACAGCAGTTATAAAATGTACAGCGAAATGCTTGTGTGCTAGCTCCCTCAACAATGCAGTACATTAGTCAATAACAATAACATAGAATGCATAGTAATACTGGACTGTATTACACTGTATTTACACATATAAAGTGGGTAGTGTCTTCATGTCACGCTGTGGAATAAATAGAACAGCAGGGTTGACTGTGTGTGTGTGTGTGTGTGTGAGAGAGAGAGAGAGAGAGAGAGAGAGAGAGAGAGAGAGAGAGAGAGAGAGAGAGAAAGAGTTCTGAGTGTGTGTGGGTGCATGTGTGTAAATTTGTGGGTAAGGGTTCGATGTGTTGGTAGTCAGTGCAAATCATCTCTAAAGTGCAGATAGTCTCTGAGGTGCAAATAGTCTCTGTAGGTGCATGTCTGTACAGGTAGACATCTAGGGTTAGCTGTTCCGCAGTTTGATGGCCTGTTGATCTGAGACCCAATGCTCCGATGCCACTTGCCAGATGGGAACAGAGTGAACAGTCCGTAGTTCGGGTGACAGGAGTCCTTGACAATCTTTCGGGCCTTTCTCAGACACCGCCTGGAGTACATGTCCCGGAGGGCAGGGGGCTCGCCCCCTGTGATGTATTGGGCCGTCCTCACCATCCTTTGTAGAACCTTATGGTTGAGGGCGGTGCAGTTGCTGTACCAAACGGTGATGCAGCCGGTCAAGATGCTCTCGATTGTGCAGCTGTAGAACTTCTCCAGGACCCAAGGGCCCATGCTAAATTTCTTCAGTCGCCTGAGGTTGAAGAGGCACTGTTGCACCTTCTTCACATCGGTAGTGGAGTGATTGGACCATGTCAGGTCATGTGTGATGTGCACACTGAGGAACTTGAAGCTTTTGACCCTCTCCACTGCAGCTCCGTCGATGGCAAGGGGCGTGCTCCCCCTCCTGTTTCCTGTAGTCCACGATCAACATTAGAGGCCACTCTGGCAGGGCTCTAACCTCCTCCCTGTAGGCTGTCTCGTCGGCGATCAGGCCCACCACCGTCGTGCCATCGGGAAACTTGGTATTTTTGGTATCTTATTGGGATCCCCATTAGCTGCTGCAAAAGTAGCTACTCTTCCTGGGTTCCACATGAAACATGACATAATACAGAACATTAAAAGACAAGAACAGCTTAAGGACAGAACTACATAAATTAGTGATTAATGATGGTGTTGGAGTTGTGTGTGGCCAAGCAGTTGTGGGTGTACATAGAGGACAGTAGGGGACTAAGCACGCACCCCTGGGGCTCCGCCATGTTGAGGGTCGGCGTGGCGGAGGTGTGTTGCCTACCCTCACCACCTGGAGTCTGCCTGTCAGGAAGTCCTGGATCCAGGAAAAGGAGTGATTCACGACTAAATTGTTAGCTGCATCTACTCCGCAATTCGGCAAGCGTTGTTGATTTAGATATAGCTAATGCATTCTATATGATACTTGGTGTTATGAACACATATTAATCAAGGTACGTGGATAAGCATGGAAATAGTTTCTCTTGCCTTGTCAACCCGCCTCTCCGTCTGTCAGACTCAGTTGCTGATATAGCTCCTGTACCCTAAAAAAAAAATGATATGGTGCATTTGTAGAGATGTCATCCTGTTTTATCTTAAACATTTCAACAACAAAAATGCATGTCGCCCTCACGCGTGCCAGATGTATAATTTTTTAATCCTTGTTTGATTCCATCATTGATCCTAATGGATGAATTGATGCATGTCATTTCACACGCACAATAATGCAGAACAGTGTAGTAAAGCTGTGTTACGTCGCGCTACAGTGTAGTAATGCTGTGTTACGACATGTTACAGTGTCGTAATGCTGTGTTACGGCGTGTTACAGTGTAGTAATGCTGTGTTATGACGTGTTACAGTGTAGTAAAGCTGTGTTACGTCGCGCTACAGTGTCGTAATGCTGTGTTATGGCGTGTTACAGTGTAGTAATGCTGTGTTACGACGTGTTACAGTGTAGTAATGCTGTGTTACGACGTGTTACAGTGTAGTAATGCTGTGTTATGACGTGTTACAGTGTAGTAAAGCTGTGTTACGTCGCGCTACAGTGTCGTAATGCTGTGTTACGGCGTGTTACAGTGTAGTAATGCTGTGTTACGACGTGTTACAGTGTAGTAATGCTGTGTTACGACGTGTTACAGTGTAGTAATGCTGTGTTACGACGTGTTACAGTGTAGTAATGCTGTGTTACGACGTGTTACAGTGTAGTAATGCTGTGTTACGGCGTGTTACAGTGTAGTAATGCTGTGTTATGACGTGTTACAGTGTAGTAAAGCTGTGTTACGTCGCGCTACAGTGTCGTAATGCTGTGTTACGACATGTTACAGTGTAGTAATGCTGTGTTACGACATGTTACAGTGTAGTAATGTTGTGTTACGACGGGTTACAGTGTAGTAATGCTGTGTTACGACATGTTACAGTGTAGTAATGTTGTGTTACGACGGGTTACAGTGTAGTAATGCTGTGTTATGTCGTGTTACAGTGTAGTAATTCTGTGTTACGACGTGTACCAGTGTAGTAATGCTGTGTTACGACATGTTACAGTGTAGTAATGCTGTGTTACGACGGGTTACAGTGTAGTAATGCTGTGTTACGGCGTGTTACAGCGTAGTAATGCTGTTTTACGACGTGTTACAGTGTAGTAATACTGTGTTACGATGTGCTACAGTGTAGTAATGCTGTGTTACGGCGTGTTACAGTGTAGTAATGCTGTGTTACGGCGTGTTACAGTGTAGTAATGCTGTGTTACGACGTGCTACAGTGTAGTAATGCTGTGTTACGGCGTGTTACAGTGTAGTAATGCTGTGTTACGTTGCGCTACAGTGTAGTAATGCTGTGTTACGACGTGTTACAGTGTAGTAATGCTGTGTTACGTTGCGCTACAGTGTAATAATGCTGTGTTACGACGTGTTACAGTGTAGTAATGCTGTGTTACGTTGCGCTACAGTGTAATAATGCTGTGTTACGACGTGTTACAGTGTAGTAATGCTGTGTTCCGTCGCGCTACAGTGTAGTAATGCTGTGTTACGACGTGTTACAGTGTAACCTACTTGAGAAAGTTGAACGGTTTTTACACAGTGGAATAGTTTTGCTACATAAAGTTGCTTTTATGATGGAAGGCGAAGAACAGAGAAATTAGACAGTTGACAATATGATGGATTTTTTAAAATATAATTTGAAGACAGGTGAATAAAGATAGAATAACCTAAACTTGTGTGCCTGTGATGTCCTGTGGGTGCGGAAAATAGAAACATAATATGCCCTTGTCTAGGCTACTCTTCACTTCCCCTTAACAGGGCTCTGTCATCGGGAAAAGTACATACAATTACATGCAGCTTTTTTGTCATCTCATCCGTTTTCAAAACATACAGTATTTTTCCCAAGTGGCATGTTATTGAATTGACTGTGGGAGATGCTGCATGTGTGATGTGGGTGTGAAAATTCACCCCAGTAACATATGGTTCCCCAGCACCCAAACTGATGTGTGAGTGTAGTACTTTTATAATCAACCATTGGATTTTCTATATTATTTAGCACAGTCAGTGTTTTCTTACATAACATGATTGTAAATCTATTTTAAGCCTCCACCGTGCAAGTCTCTGCTTTGTTTTCTGCTGATGAAGAGAAAATGACAGGATTTTATTGTTTCGTCTATGATAGGTGGGAATGTACAGTTGAAGTCGGAAGTATACATACACCTTAGCCAAATACATTTAAACTCAGTTTTTCACAATTCCTGACATTTAATCAGAGTAAAATGTCCTGTCTTAGGTCAGTTAGGATCCCCACTTTATTTTAAGAATATGAAATGTCAGAATAATAGTAGAGAGAATGATTTATTTCAGCTTTTATTTCTTTCATCACATTCCCAGTGGGTCAGAAGTTTACATACACTCAATTAGTATTTGGTAGCATTGCCTTTAAATTGTTTAACTTGGGTCAAACAATTTGGGTAGCGTCCCACAAGCTTCCCACAATAAGTTGGGTGAATTTTGACCCATTCTTCCTGTCAGACCTGGTGTAACTGAGTAAGGTTTGTAGGCCTCCTTGCTCGCACACGCTTTTTTAGTTCTGCCCACACATTTTTTATAGGATTGAGGTCAGGGCTTCGTGATGGCCACTCCAATACCTTGCCTTTGTTGTCCTTAAGCCATTTTGCCACAACTTTGGAAGTATGCTTGGGGTCATTGTCCATTTGGAAGACCCATTTGCGACCAAGCTTTAACTTCCTGACTGATGTCTTAAGATGTTACTTCAATATATCCACATAATTTTCCACCCTCATGATGCCATCTATTTTGTGAAGTGCACCAGTCCCTCCTGCAACAAAGCACCCCCACAACATAATGCTGCCACCCCCGTGCTTCTAAGTTGGGATGGTGTTCTTCGGCTTGCAAGCATTCCCCTTTTTCCTCCAAACATAACGATGGTCATTATGGCCAAACAGTTCTATTTTTGTTTCATCAGACCAGAGGACATTTCTCCAAAATGTCCGATCTTTGTCCCCATGTGCAGTTGCAAACCGTAGTCTGGCTTTTTTTATGGCGGTTTTGGGACAGTGGCTTCCTCCTTGCTGAGCGACCTTTCAGGTTATGTTGATATAGGACTCGTTTTACTGTGGATATAGATACTTGTGTACCTGTTTCCTCCAGAATCTTCACAAGGTCCTTTGCTGTTGTTCTGGGATTGATTTGCACAAAGTACGTTCATCTCTAGGAGACAAAACGCGTCTCCTTCCTGAGCGGTATGATGGCTGCGTGGTCCCATGGTGTTTATACTTGCATACTATTGTTTGTACAGATGAACGTGGTACCTTCGGGCGTTTGGAAATTGCTCCCAAGGATGAACCAGACTTGTGGAGGTCAAATTTTTTTTTTGAGGTCTTGGTTGATTTCTTTTTATTTTCACCTGATGTCAAGCAAAGAGGCACTGAGTTTGAAGGTAGGCCTTGAAATACATCCACGGGTACACCTCCAACTGACTCAAATGATGTCAATTAGCCTATCAGAAGCTTCTGAAGCCATGTTTAAAGGCACAGTCAACTTAGTGTATGTAAACCTCTGGCCCACTGAAATTGTGATACAGTGAATTATATGACACAAAAAAATTACTTGTGTCATGCACAAAGTAGATGTCCTAACCAACTTGCCCAAACTATAGTTCGTTAACAAGAAATTTGTGGAGTGGTTGAAAAATACGTTTTAATGACTCCAACCTAAGTGTATGTAAACTTCCGACTTTAACTGTTTATAAACAGTCTGGAGAGGGATCTAAGGGTTACACTGTAGCTAGGCTAATTGGTTATGAATTGCTGATCTGTTACAAGTCGAGATCTGCAGAAGTTAGAAAAATACAGAGAGGCTTATGCTAGAGAGGGAGATAGAGTTATTCTATTGTCCTTTCAAAATGCAAAATGCCAGACAGTTTTTTCCCTTCCTTTGCCCTAAGTGCTTTCCCCAAGTGAACGTGACTAAATCGTGCAGACATGCGTATCTTCTCAACACTCCTCGCATTGCGTAAACAAGTAAACAATAACACAAGCTCTGTGAAGTATGGAGAGAGAGGGGGTGAATAGATTAGTGCATGCTTTGATATCTCTGACCAGCCCCCTCGGCCTCTTTCTCTCTTTCTTAGCCCCCCTTCATCTTTTTCTTTCTTTCTTTCTTTCTTTCTTTCTTTCTTTCTTTCTTTCTTTCTTTCTTTCTTTCTCTCTCTCTCTCTGTCTCTCTCTCACTCTGTCTCTCTCTCTCTCTGTCTCTCTCTCTCTCTCTCTCTCTCTCTCTCTCTCTCTCTCTCTCTCTCTCTCTCTCACACTCCTTTTCTCTAGCATAGATTAGCTGGGCAAAGTAAATGTGAGTCCTGGCCTGCATGCTAAATTAGGCCATGGATTGTTATGTAAAATTTGGAGATGAATAACTTAACATACGGACGGAGTGTTCCCATGCATTCTTTTAGAGAAAGGGTCTGTGGACTGTTTTGGTAGGCGGTATACCGTGCTTGAAAGTTGCAGGTGCAGCTTCCTGATGTTAGTCAGGAAGGGCCTGGATATTAGAGGTTTGAGGATAAGGCCTACTTTTGGTAAAAAGTGCTACTTTCTGAGGAGGAACAAAAACAGATTATTGCTTGAAAGAGCTCCCAAGAAAGTGACTTAGATCACTATTCAGACTTCATGGCTCCTGCACTCTGGGTGTCTAGATTCAAGCCGTGATGCTTTCCCCTTCTATTAACCTGGGCTTCAGTGACCTCCATTATCAGCCTGGTCCATCCTGGCAGCCAGCGTCCTGTGCAAACTCAGATAAGCAGGAGAGACCACCCCATGTTGTGATGTGCTATCCCCACCTATTTATAATATAAACAAGCCTGGGAACAGTGGAGCAAAAGCGACATTCTGTAAATGTCAGAGGGTGATACAATAGGGGTCCTGTGCAAAACAGTACTGCGTCTCTTATCGGAGATTAGAATATAGCCTACTCAGCTTCTCCTTTAGTATTGGATCTGTTATATTTCTCCCACCAGTTGGTAAATTGCAATTCTTTGGTCTAACACATCTGAAATATGTGGCCTCCCTTTTCAATTTGTCAGAGAAGTGAGGATGGTTAAAAAACGGGGGTAAATTCAATTCCTTTCCCAGCAGGAGGCTAGCGAAGCTGGGCTGTACATCTCTATAGGTACTGCTGCTCGGTCTACTGATAACCTGCTCCTACTGCGTCAGGCTCCCATTAGACCCTATGTGGCGGAGCGAACCAATGCCTGGCATGTCGTCCATGGACCCGGAGCCCAGTTCCCTCCCTCCATCCCTCCTCCTGCACTCTCTGCCCAGGCCTGCTTATTTTCACCCACAGCAGCGGCCGTATGTTTTCTATCAGCTGTAATCTTCAGTGCAGAAATGAAACACGGCTAAGCAGGATTGCCGAGAGGGGACGTGGCAGAAATGAGAGTTGTTGTTAAACAGGAGTTACGCAGACACATCGGGACAAGAGGCTGGTCTTTAGATGGTAATGGAGAGTGTAATACAGAGGTAGGCTCTGGTTCAGTCGCCATGTAATGCCTAATGCATTGAATCTGTGTGTAAGCAGACTAGCTGAGGCAGTCTAGACTGGCCATTATGTAATTAGCCAGTCTCAACCTCCTCATCCATTGCCGTTTTACTTTCGCATCAAACTCTTTTCGATCTGTTGTCGTGGAGTCAATCCGTTTTCATTATCCATGTATCTCAGTTATTAAGAGGTCAGTCCACCTGAGCATAGGAGTCTGACATCATTGTTAAATGGATTCAGAAGATGCTGGTTCTGCCTTGTCACAGCTGTTTTTGTGTATGTGAAGGGAAGGAAAGAAGGGGTGCAGTTCATGTTCAATGATGCGTAGTGAATGGTGGAGGGACACCTTCAGGCACTCAGGCTTGTGTCTCAGGCGTTGGTCTGTTTCCAGTTCACCTAATAATGCCTTCACAGGCTACACCACAGTTCCAGATGGATCTTATCAGTGGGCCATTGGCCGTTTTTACTAATACAGTTGAAGTGGGAAGTGTACATACACTTAGGTTGGAGTCATTAAAACTAATTTTTCAACTACTCCACAAATTTCTTGTTAACAAACTATAGTTCTGGCAAGTCGGTTAGGACATCTACTTTGTGCATAACACAAGTCATTTTTCCAACAATTGTTTACAGACAGATTATTTCACTTATAATTCCCTGTATCACAATTCCAGTGGGTCAGAAGTTTACGTACATTAAGTTGACTGTGCCTTTAAACAGCTTGGAAAATTCCATAAAATGATGTCATGGCTTTAGAAGCTTCTGATAGGCTAATTGACATCATTTGAGTCAATTGGAGGTGTACCTGTGGATGTATTTCAAGGCCTACCTTCAAACTCTGTGCCTCTTTGCTTGACATCATGGGAAAATCTAAAGAAATCAGCCAAGACCTCAGAAACAAATTGTAGACCTCCACAAATCTGGTTCATCCTTGGGTGCAATTTCCAAACGCCCCAAGGTACCACGTTCATCTGTACAAACAATAGTACACAAGTATAAACACCATAGGACCACGCAGCCGTCATACCGCTCAGGAAGGAGACCCGTTCTGTCTCCAAGAGATGAACGTACTTTGGTGCGAAAAGTGCAAATCAATCCCAGAACAACAGCAAAGGACCTTGTGAAGATGCTGGAGGAAACAGGTACAAAAGTATCTATATCCACAGTAAAACGAGTCCTATATCGACATAACCTGAAAGGTCGCTCAGCAAGGAAGAATCTACTGCTCCAAAACCGCCATAAAAAAGCCAGACTACGGTTTGCAACTGCACATGGGGACAAAGATCATACTTTTTGGAGAAATGTCCTCTGGTCTGATGAAACAAAAATAGAACTGTTTGGCCATAATGACCATCGTTATGTTTGGAGGAAAAAGGGGAAGGCTTGCAAGCCGAAGAACACCATCCCAACCTAGAAGCACGGTGGTGGCAGCATCATGTTGTGGGGTGCTTTGTTGCAGGAGGGACTGGTGCACTTCACAAAATTGATGGCATCATGAGGGTGGGAAATTATGTGGATATATTGAAGCAACATCTCAAGACATCAGTCAGGAAGTTAAAGCTTGGTTGCATATGGGTCTTCCAAATGGACAATGACCCCAAGCATACTTCCAAAGTTGTGGCAAAATGGCTTAAGGACAACAAAGGCAAGTTATTGGGGTGGCCATCACAAAGCTCTGACCTCAATCCTATAGAAAATGTGGGCAGAACTAAAAAAGCGTGTGCGAGCAAGGAGGCCTACAAACCTGACTCGGTTACACGAGCTCTGTCAGGAGGAATGTACCAAAATTCACCCAACTTATTGTGGGAAGCTTGTGGAAGGTTACCCGAAACGTTTGACCCAAGTTAAACAATTTAAAGGCAATGCTACCAAATACTAATTGAGTGTATGTAAACTTCTGAGCCACTGGGAATGTGATGAAAGAAATAAAAGCTGAAATAAATCATTCTCTCTAGTATTATTCTGACATTTCACATTCTTAAAATAAAGTGGTGATCCTAACTGACCAAAGACAGGGAATGTTTACTAAGATTAAATGTCAGGAATTGTGAAAAACTGTGTTTAAATGTATTTGGCTAAGGTGTATGTAAACTTCCGATTTCAACTGTATCTACAATAATTCATGGAGACAAAATTACCCCTAGAGTCAATAATAGTGCCCCCAACAATCAACCAGATTGCATTATGTCCCCCGGGATAATGACCATGCTATATGCAACACATAAAATATGTTAGATAATCACATTATTTATGCATAGCCTTATTTAACACATGCCAGAAGTGTGAGTGCGTGGAATATGGGTGGTTTATGGCTCCAGTTAGTCAGGCTGGCTCGCATCACTGTTTAATAGGATACTCTCTTCATTGTTTTGATTGGACCTACAGTTCTCCTTAAGAGGAGATGACTTAAGGTTAACCACACTGCTAGTAAACATGTACAAATGTCAGCTGTCCCTGCTGTTCTCTCAGTGCTAGGACAGGCAGAATGAATGTCAGCTGTCCCTGCTGTTCTCTCAGTGCTAGGACAGGCAGAATGAATGTCGGCTGTCCCTGCTGTTCTCTCAGTGCTAGGACAGGCAGAATGAATGTCGGCTGTCCCTGCTGTTCTCTCAGTGCTAGGACAGGCAGAATGAATGTCAGCTGTCCCTGCTGTTCTCTCAGTGCTAGGACAGGCAGAATGAATGTCGGCTGTCCCTGCTGTTCTCTCAGTGCTAGGACAGGCAGAATGAATGTCGGTTGTCCCTGCTGTTCTCTCAGTGCTAGGACAGGCAGAATGAATGTCGGCTGTCCCTGCTGTTCTCTCAGTGCTAGGACAGGCAGAATGAATGTCGGTTGTCCCTGCTGTTCTCTCAGTGCTAGGACAGGCAGAATGAATGTCAGCTGTCCCTGCTGTTCTCTCAGTGCTAGGACAGGCAGAATGAATGTCAGCTGTCCCTGCTGTTCTCTCAGTGCTAGGACAGGCAGAATGAATGTCAGCTGTCCCTGCTGTTCTCTCAGTGCTAGGACAGGCAGAATGAATGTCAGCTGTCCCTGCTGTTCTCTCAGTGCTAGGACAGGCAGAATGAATGTCAGCTGTCCCTGCTGTTCTCTCAGTGCTAGGACAGGCAGAATGAATGTCGGCTGTCCCTGCTGTTCTCTCAGTGCTAGGACAGGCAGAATGAATGTCGGCTGCAGCACAACAAATAACAGGCTGAGACTCTTAAAAAATGACAGTACAGTCTGAACTGCAATATTTGCTGTCATTGAATCGTGCATTCATTCATTAAAGCTGACATAACACATTGTATCTAACATGAAGGATGATTATTATTGTATGGTTAGGAGGATTATTTTGTTGTTGAAGTGTCACTCCACAATGATATAATAATTAACAATACAAAATACATATATTTTTAAACCACTCAGATAGTGTGAAGCTTGGGAGGAGGACTATGTCACCTATGTTAACAACAACACAGTAGAAGTTGTGAGGGTCAGATGAAATCTTGTTCCAAAGTTCTTTAAAACTTCATGACCCATCTGTCCCATGTTCTCTCTCTTTCCTAGCAAAATTATTGCTTGGGAAATTGCTCTTTGCTAAGAAGCTATGTTTGTTTTTGTTTTTTAAACTATTTTTATTGAAAACAATCACAGTAATGTACTTAATTGTCAACCAGAAATGATTTGATATTGAGCTGAAAATAGTTGCATTGGACCTTTAAGATATTTTCACATTTCTCCCCCTCATTAGGAGAAAGGATAATACAAGTTTGTAGAAGGGTCGTTCAATGTAATTTTGTTCTGAAATCATTTATTTAGTTAGAAACAGATAAGATTAGCATTCATGCAACACTATTTTGTTAACACATAGTTTGATATATGAGAAATTCACCTAATTGATTGCTCCGAAATTGGCCATTTTAATTGATAGGATTCGTATAATATTCAATAAAAATAGTACTTAACATCCGATTTGGACCAAACTTATTTTTAACAATGAGTAAGACATTTGGAATCACCAGAAATAGTCAAACGCCACCCACGGACTTCCCACACCCCACGCCAATCCCACCCCATCAACAAGTATACCGTATCAGTTCTCTATACAAGTAGATGGGAGCTGGGGCTCGGAGTATTGTTTCTTCATCCTATGTAACGGCAGGTAGCCTAGTTGCGACAGGTAGCCTAGTGGTTAGAGTGTTGGGCCCAACGAGGCAGTTAACCAACTGAACAAGGCAATTGACCCACTGTTCCCCAGTAGGCGTCATTGAAGTTGTTAGATTTATGTCTCATCCTATATCCCAATATTACCAGGTTCTGACCACTAGACGATGCTGTTCCTGCTGTTAGGTAAAAAAGACCCCTCTCTCAATGTTAAAGGGACAGTTCACCCAATTTGCAAAATTCTTACCATGTAAGCAGTTTATGGACAAGGTATGACAGCACACATGCTTTTATTTTGTCTATCTGGCCACTGTTTCAAATGCTAACTTTTTAGCATTTGTGGCATTAATCCAATAAAAGTCAATGGTACCTATATTAGCATTTTTTGCGCTTCATATCCAAATCCTCTTTAAGTAATATCATTGAGTTACTCAATACTTATTTTAAAAAACAGCACCATCTAGTGGTCACAACCTGGTAATATCAGGATGTAGGATGGGACATAAAGTTAATAACTTCAATTACAAATTTCTCTGAACAGGGGGGAAAAAAACATAACCACATTCACTGAGAATACGTATTAAATAGTAAGAAGAAACAATACTAAGAGCCGCGATTCCATACTACATGTCAGACATAGAGAACTGATACTATATACTCGTTGTTGGGGTGGGCTTGGCGTGGGGGGTCCACTTTCTTGTGCTTTTTGAGGTGGAACGACCAAGAAGTAACAAGTAAAGAGAGAGCTATCAATTAGTTGTAGTGTTTAGTGTTTTTACTGATAACATTTTTTTTTAAATGAATTATTAAGTGATTAAAATGCATCATTCTGTTACCAAATCGGTGCTGCACTGTCAAAGGTTATGAAACAGACGTCTATGATTGGTTCATATTTGGTCCGGTCTGGACAAACCAAATGTGTTCTTGTTTGGGGTCGGAGACCATTAGAATAATAGCCAGTGTGTAGAATAATACCCAAATAGGAGGATATTTAATATTTCTACCTAGGGTTGCAAAGTTCTGTTAACGTTCCAAAAATGTCCAGGTTTTCCAGATGTCCCGGTTGGAATATTCCCGTAATCAGGAAGGAATAAGCAGGAAATCCATGAACCTACAACCAGGATTTCTGGAAAACCTGGACATTTTGGGAAAGTTATCAGAATTTTGCAACCCTAGAGCGGGAACTGGCGTGACAGAATCTTAATTCGGAGTAAATATTTAAGAGTTTTAGGAAAACCTGGTCACATAAAAAACGGAGGGAAATTTTACCATCATTCTGTGATCAAACTTTGCATCTGCAGTGTTGTTCAAGTAAATGTTTTATAAAAAATGTTCACTTGAAATTATTAAAAGTAGTTTCTTGTCAATAGAGTGTTATGGTTTGTTTCACTTTGCAATCGATGGTTTTTGTTTGGCATACATTTTTAAGTAAAAAAAGTGATTATCAGCATCATTCTGTTATCATGGAATTGCCTTACACCCAACACCCCCCTCTTCCCTCCCACTGTGTTTTTTGGTGTACCGTAAGTGATAAAAATGATTTCATAAGAAGATGGGGGTTGTTGGTAGAATCATTGCAGAATAAGTTACTTACAGTAAGTGCTCCTAAGCTAAGTCTTTACCTAAGGCCAGACAAAATTGATCCACTGTTTTTAATGGATTTTCCTCCCAGAAAAGTGAGGCGAGCGAGCGAAAAAATAAAAAATACATTAGGAGGATAAGCAATAACAGTACTTTTCCACATTGTCCTATGGACATGAAGAATAGGCGAAATATTCAATTTCAGACTGATTTTAAGTTCATTATTATGAATACACAAATGAACATTATTCACATAGAATCCTATCATATTCATATATCATATTAAAAAAAAAGTTTTAAAAAAGTAATGTATTATCAGTTCATTAATCTACTTAATTGTATAGCCTAACAAATTCAACAATGATTGACAATAAATAATTGTAATCAAATTAAAATATTGATGCATAATAATGAGTTCATTACCTGAATGCATCTCTATAGCCTAGGCGTTAACAAAATATTCATACAAATATGATTAGGCCTTAGGCCTTGTAGAAAGAGGGTCAATCAAGCTAGGTCTGCCAAATGAATGTAGCATTGGAAAAAATACATAAATCCAGCCATAGAGTATAACCTATCATCATCAAAATATATTTTTTATTTTTATAACATGTACAATTAGAAGAATTAATCTATATAGATCAAGCGTGACTAAATTCCAGCCCAGTAATCCTTTCTTACGGCATCCTCCTTCGATTGTCTCGCCTGGCTGCCACGAAAAGCCCCCACCTGCTGATCTGCACGAAGTGTGTGCGTGCCATTGGCTATGTACTTTGCTGGACATTCTTGCTGTTCTTGGCGGCGCATCATCTCTTCAAAGGCATTCCGTCGTGGTGTTGTCCTACTACTACTGGTAGTACCGGTAAAATGTAAGTTATGAATCGCAAGTCATCGTACAGCTGACACACTTCGATTTCATCAATCATTTTGACTTAAATTTGGTTGTCCAAAATACTATCAGCTTGCACTGTCTTTGCTGATGAATGCCCTGATCTCTGGTGAGTCAATTGGTTAAATTACATTGTTGTTTCGTCTATTAATCGCTTCTATTAGATCAGAAAGTTATGCAATAACTATCCATTTAACCAACTGTTTGTTTATAATGAGGGACGTCCCACGTTTAACCTGGCTTCTGCCATGACGGCATGAGAGAGAAATGAAACATCTGCACGTCGCCTGAAGGTGAAGCGTGTGTGTTTCATTGTCCAATCCGAGGCTCGAACATGATCTGACCATGTGATCTGAGGCCGTTTGCTCTCTTGGGCATCCATTTGGGAAATCCTCAAGGGTGAGAGGACAGTGAATTATAAACAAAGAGCTGAATATATTTCCCCCCAAAATAACACATCTGATTATATTTTATTCATTTTTCAGGGTGTGGAGAAAAGTGAGGCGGGGCATCCGTTTAACAGTAATTCAACTTTGGCCAGCCTAATCAATTTTGATTGGATAGAAAAGTTTGCCAGAAACCACCATCATCCACACCCAACACCAGCAGTGACGAGTCATCCAACCTCAGCCCGGCAGACGGCCATAATCAGAGCATGTTGGGTTGACATCAGTGGTATTAGCCTCTATTTGAACTTTAACCAGTCTTACATAGAATATGTTCACATATCCTTTTTAGACAACAATGAATTGGGATTTCTCTTTTCTTATCTCTTCTGTGCTTATAATGTTGAAGCCGGTGTCTGGTACTAAAGATAGAGGCTTCATGTAGTTTTGAGGAGCGTCAGGGTCGGTTTGCTCATTTGTTGACCAGTGGATCACTTCCTCCCTTTGGCACCAGTGTATGCCAGGGAGGCATATGGTGAGTGAAAGCTGAGACTAGTTCCAGGTTCCAGCCCACCAGAGTACATCGGTGGGATCTGATAGAGAGAGAGGCTATTCTGAGCACTAAGTGTTGCATCAGAAAACATTTTACAGTAGAATTACGTATAATAATGCTCAGTAGATTAGAATATGTCCTAGTGAGCTGGATCCCTTAGAGATTCCAGCAATTGTGACTAAATGGATGCATGAGCATTGGTGAATGGTGAATGACTGTCCACGATGTGTGTGGAGGTTGACACCTGAGGAAACTGACAGCATATGTTTACAGCCAGCTAGCCTCATTGTCCTGATGCACCCTTTGCACCTCGTCCCCTGACCCTCCTGATCTTTGCTCCCTATGTTTCTAACAGTGATGGATCCTATTCTTAGTCTGTGGTGACATTATGGGTCAGGTCAGGTCCTCTCCTAATTGGTGGGAAGAGAGGAATCTATATTGTACTCTTTTGTTGATGTGCAGCAGTTTAATTTGTCTTAAGGCCTCTGTTTACGGCTTGAAAGGAGACAAGTGGTGCATTATCTCAATTTTGAAATGTGTCTCACACAATAAAACGTTATTCAGAAAGAGAGAACGGGCGAAATACTGTAGGGGGACGTAAGATAGTTCGAGGTAGTTTGGTGTTGGAAATAATTAGATGGCAGTAGTGAAGCTGTGTTGATTTCACTTCCCCCGTTGGCGACACTGAGATGAATCGAATCTCAACGAAAACCACACATAATCCTTAATTGTCCACATTTGCATATTTCAATAATTGATTGTGTTCATCTTGTGTAAGGGAGATTTAGGGAGCTAAAGTTTGGAATTGCCTAGTAGGGTTTTATGATAATGCGATGATAGTTTATTGTGCTTGAGGACCTGCTCTGGCTTATTACAATGTTGGCAGAGAGCAGATTGGTGCTGTACTGGGAATAAACAGCGGAGCACACTGAGATTGTGTTTTACCCCTGGATAGACTGTGACTCATTGGGATTAGTTGGGCAGCAGCACTATAGGTGTGCCTGTGAAAACTCCTGAAGGGGAAACAACAGCAGTAGCCAAAAAATCCCAAATAAGACTAACTTCAGCAGCATGAGCATAAAAGTGATAAAAGTCTTGACAGAATATAACATTTGGCACTCTAGTCTTTTATGCCACTGTCTTTTTGTGCTAATGGTTCCACTGCGTCTTATGGTTATCTTTCCAAAGATCCTATTTCTTCCTCAAGACTCTCTATCGCTTCCTTTGCATTGCTTGTGTTTTCTTCTATTTCGTTTTGTGAAGCTCTCCGATTGGCTGCTTTTAATCAAACTTTTAGTAGGCCTGATTGGCTGCTTTTATCAAGCTTTTAGTAGGCCTACCTCATTTCCATTTCCCTCCGCATTGCTATTATGGGTGAGCATGGAAACCAGGCTATTTCTGATGACAATAACACTGGCCTACATCTCGCTAGGCTAAATATTGAAGCAAACAGTCTATAAATGAATGAGTAGGCCTACTTTTTTATTAATTCTTCCATTATTTAGAGTCTCTGTAGTGTTATTACACTGTTTTTACAATATGTGCCTCAGTGACTGATGTAGCCTAACTTTACCTTACCATTACCTGGTCTCAGGATGTCCCCCTGTTTTACGCTCCAGGATTAGAGGATGAAACAGATGAAGAATTATATGATCATTATCATCACCGTCCACTGCTCTGAAAACGTTTGGCCGGTGACAGATAACTGACAAGCCACTTTAGGCTAAAGAAAGGATGGTGCGGTGCTGAATAGGGCTTAGCTTTCGAATGAATCACACGTTCACATGACAAATCAGTCATGACATTGGTCTTTATAGCAGCTATGATACACTTTGAGATGTATGGTAATAATTTACCCATCACAGGAATTTCTGAAACTTTTTATGATCCGTGTAACAGTGTTGGTGACTAGATCAAGTGGAATTTTGTTTGAAACTCATTGATGTTTAGCCTGCAGCAAATGTCTGGTCTCCCTTCTGCTAATGGGAAATCATATTGCTATTTGTAGTATTTGAGTGACCGTATCAAATCAAATCAAATTTGATTGGTCACATACACATGGTTTGCAGATGGTAATGCGAGTGTAGCGAAATGCTTGTGCTTCTAGTTCCGACCGTGCAGTAATATCTAACAAGTAATCTAACAATTTCACAACAACTACCTTATACACACAAGTGTAAAGGAGTTAATAAAAATATGTACATATAAATATATGGATGAGCGATTGCCGTGCGGCATAGGCAAGATGCAGTAGATGGTATAGAGTACAGTATATACATATGAGATGAGTAATGTAGGGTATGTAAACATTATATAAAGTGGCATTGTTTAAAGTGACTAGTTATACATTTATTACGTTCAATGTTTTATTATTAAAGTGGCTAGAGATTTGAGTCGGCATGTTGGCAGCAGCCACTCGATGTTAATGATGGCTGTTTAACAGTCTGATGGCCTTGAGATAGAAGCTGTTTTTCAGTCTGTCGGTCCCAGCTTTGATGCACCTGTACTGACCTCGCCTTCTGGATGATAGCGGGGTGAACAGGCAGTGGCTCAGGTGGTTGTTGTCTTTGATGATCTTTTTGGCTTTCCTGTGACATCGGGTGCTGTAGGTGTCCTGGAGGGCAGGTAGTTTGCCCCGGTGATGCGTTGTGCAGACCTCACTATGTGACTCAACATTGAGTGTTAAAGTTACTTATTGCTACTCAATCGATCCAATCAACAAGTAAGCTATGAAATATTGATATTTATTAACCACTCGCAGACCAACTAATGGCAGAGACACATCATCAATAACTGTTTTGTTTGCCTATTGCCTTGCCATATATTTGAAGCTCTGATTCAATGAGGCACAATGTGTGAGATTCATAAATATTAAAGTGATTTAGAGTGAGGAGCAAATAGCAAACAGCAATATCACAGATGTATTCAATTATTATACAGTGTTTATGTCTTGCAGTCTGTGTTACTGACTATAGGAAGGGGAGACATTTTTCTCAGCTAGACCTCGTCCTTAATTTAACATTACTAAATGCTTACTGTGTATTTGAAAATTGAGAAACACCAAAAGAGCCATGAAACAAACACCCTTCGAAATGTATAAAACCGTGTCCCGTGTGGCTCAGTTGGTAGAACATGGCACTTACAACGCCAGGGTTGTGGATTTGATTCCCACGGGGGACCAGTACAAACATTTATTTTGAACTCACTACTGTAAGTCGCTCTGAACGTCTGCTAAATGACTAAAATGTACAAATGTAAAATACATGTTAGAACTGTTCCCAAAGTTCCCTTTATACTGAAGCACAGCATGAATTCTTCATCTTATATAATGCCTTGTGTATCTCAGCGCTTGTAGAGGTTATGTAAACCGACTCATTGTATGGGGAGCCCTGTCAAGTTCACTGTGTTTCCTCTTTCCTGGCAGCCCCGCTGAGTGTCTGTCTCTTTAATAGGTGTACAGAGGGGAGGTGGGAGGGGCTTCCTGAGGAAACAGGTATGTGCTGACAGGGATGATGTCATTATTTCAGTGTCACCTGGGAAGACCTACGTTGTAGCGGCTCCACTATCACACCTCACAGCTGGTAGAGAGACCGGAGTGCAGATGCCTCCCAGGCGGCACGTTGATATAAGTAAGTACAGAAAAGAGCTGTCTGTTATTGAAACTGCACTTTTGTCAAGGTAAGGAGTTGTCTTACACCCGGGAAAGCCTGTTTCACAAGTAGCTTAGCTCCTGCGTAGCAGGTGTGACAGGATGGGAGCGTAGCATCACTGAGCAGCAGACATCACAGACTGTATGTTTCTCCGCCAGTAATCCCTTGTGGGGCATGAATAGTGTATTTTTGGGGAAAGCACATTTTAGTCATAAGTATAGATGTGATGACTACAGCTGTCTCCTGAACAAGTAACTGAATGCTAATGTGAGAAGCCACAACCTTATTTAAAAAGATGCTTTGCTAATTTAATTCAGCAATAAGCACCGAGGGGATGTGGTATATGGCCAATACACCACGGCTAAAGGCTGTTCTTACGCACAACCCCCTGCGGTGCCTTATTGCTATTATAAATTGGTTACACACAGTAACAGTAAAAAGTAGAACAGTAAAAACAAATGTGCTGTCATACCCGTGATATACTTTCAGCCAATCAGCATTCAGGGCTTTATTTACCCAGTTTATAATGTACTTTATGCCATGTCATTGTTGAATACTCCTTTCTCATTGGCTTGAAGGAGATTCTAGAGCGTGCATTATTTCCCTGTAATGCACGGTGTAGTTGCACAGTAGAATTCAATGGCTATAGTTCATTTTTATGTTTTGAAAAGCTTTCGAAAGTGAAAGTCGAATTGATAACAGCATTGGTATTATTGAATTCGATTTTCATAATAGCAAGTTATGATGGTTTGTTTAGCTAAACTAGCAAGCAGTTTGTTTACCACGGCAACTACTGTAGCTATCTAGTAAACTTGCTAGCTACTTCAGTGCATGTTGAACACATTTCTACCTACAAATTAACACATTTCTAGCGGCAAATGTGTTCAATTATAGCCGTGGTATAAAAGGGATAATCAACTCAGGGCTCTATGCGTTCTCTGGAAAATGATGCAACTCCGTGGAAGGTAAGATTCCACTCCGCTTACGCATCGTGGAACACACCTTTCACGTCGTTCATTATTTTCCATAGAACACATAGAGCCCTGAGTTGATTATCCCTTAGTTATTGTTGAATTTATGCCCCTTAAAATAGTAACCTGAAGTAGATCAGTGCATGGGCCAGCTGCATTATTCACCATGCTCCCAGCTCAGTCCGCTGGGCTTCATCCAAGGACTATTTGCATATTAGTAAATGTATGAAACCGTGGGAGCCAAGCAATTCCTTCCCCAATCTCAATGTTGAAAACGTTTGGTTGAGAGACGCCTCCTGAATTTATTGCCCCATTGTGGTGAATATGGTCATATATCTTTTCCTGACATTTACATACAGAGAAAAAAACTAAGACACTAGGCAACTTCCCCTTCAAAAAGTGCCTCATGGGAAACCTTGAAATGACTAAGAAGGTCTGTTCGGCAAAACAGTACTAGGAAACCTCTTTGAATGATAAGGTACCTATTAGAAGGGCAAGGCTTTTACTTAATAGGTGTGTTGTCTAACCAATAGCCTCAGGGTGGTATGACTGAGAACAGCCCCAGGGTGTGTGTGTGTTTAGGTACCATCATATGATACTGTGAGTAAACAGTATCTCAGTCAAGGTGGCTGACTAAGAGCTAGGTCGGATGATGTCATTCAGGAAGTGGAGTCAGTGGACACAGTGAAATAAGGTACTGTACTGTAGGTCTACTGTACCATATGGCCTGTCACAGAGTCATATGACACATATCTCAATTACTCGTCTTTGTTTGGAACGCTTGAGAGAATTAATAATTTTGAATGTCCCTGTTATGCTCAAGTATTAGATTATTATGACACAAAAGGTTATGTATTTTTTTTATTACATAGAGGCATATGAGCCTTTAAAGTATGAGATATTAACTGGAACAAACTTATACAGCATAAAAACAATCTTACTCTGTCTCTCTCTACCAGAAACATACACACGCACACAAACACATATTTGTCGAAAAAGCAAAACAAAACCCTTATTAATTGGTCTGAATGTGGACCCCCTCTTTGTTAGTTGGCTGAGTGAGGGCCTTTGGAGAAGAGGAAACTCATGTTTGAGCAGAACGCCGGTGCATTGTTACGGGGCTAATGCTTTGTTTTCAAATAACAGCTTTTGTCTTCTGAATGAATGGCCTATTGTGAGAAAGTGTTCTAATTCCCGAATCAAAGCTTGACACAACTTGCAGATTGAGTCCCTTTTTATTTTTTTTATTGAAGTAATCAATGTCTTTTCTCGGAGTAGGGGCATCTTCTCTGTAACAGTTCTTCTAGGACACCCAGTAGCGTTCACGTGGTACACTTTGTTTTCTAGGTTGTGTTTGGGATATTCTCGGGGCTTTATTTCATTAGTGTGCAGATTACAGGCTGTGCTGCAGCTTTCAAAGGTGTTTATTTGATCCTAGTGATGGATGCAGATGAAGAGTTGGAGCAGGCACCTGTTGCACTGCAAATTAACTGGAAAGGGATCAAAAAATGGACCAATCCTCTCAAAGTACAAGCTCCCAACCAAGGAGGAAAGCTTAGAACAGAGCCCAATAGGCCTTTTCTTGATGATCACGTTGAGTCACACAATTGTGGTATTTCTATCATGTTGTTGTGTTTTTCTCAGAGAACTGTATTAAAAAGTGACACACAAAGTAGCCTAACGTGACTTATTATGGATCAGATTGTGTTGTGCTCCATGCTAACACGGACTTCCTTAGATTAACTCCCATGTGTTTTCTCATTAGGGTTTGAATGATTTTGTTCTCCTTTCACACCACAGCTACAGCTTTCTATAGTATGTGGTGCTATGGAATTGTAGCAGGGAGTGTGTAGGCAGTCAAACACAGTATTTGTTGACTTAACACGATTACTGCCTTTAACAATGTGTTTACCTAAGCTTCTCCTAATGTGAAGTTCCACAAATGTCCCTTGCGATAAGCACTACCTCATGTGTTGTATGGTGGTGCGTGGAACTTTTCTCCCTGTATTAAAAAGTTTTATTTCCCCCACAATCCCTCCCTGCCCTATCATTTTACAAGTAAAGCCTCACACCCTGAGGGTTCACACAACTATTCATCCGCCAATATAAAGTTTAACGTTGGCCGGTCTCTCCTCCCTTCCTTCCTCAGTGGAATTTATGGAAAATCATCCACCTATTTAGTCATGTACAGTTTCGTGTGAAAACTGTTTCTAGTCATGTTGTGTGAATCAACTCACGCTGTTATGACAGGCTCGTCTCAGAGTTCAAAGTCGCGTTATGGTCTCTCTCTGGAATGGACATTTGCCACCTTTGAAAACAACCACTGTTGGAATAAAGATATCACAGCTTGGCTGTGTGCCACTAACACCATAACACAGTCACAAAGCTTGATCAGCGTTAAAGGCCCAGTGCAGTCAAAACTTGATTTCCTGTGTTTTATATATATTTCCAAACTAAGAGGTTGGAATAATAGTTTGAAATTGTGAAAATTGTGATAGTACATTTTTAGTGTAAGAGTTGTTTGACAAGAACACATGACATTTCAGCCTGTTTTGGTGGAATGGAGTTTTTGCCTACCTGGTGACACCACCAGACGCTAAATTAGTTACAGTATATACCCTGTCTGGGTGGGGTTCTACTAAACTATTTGGAATTGCTTTAAGAAGGTCATACCAAGGATCATTTTGCTACTGGATTTAGAATTTTAAGACCCGTTGAACTATATATATATTTTTTATTTGGCCTTACTGCTATTAGTCAATACAAACACATTGAATAACAGATTCATTACATGGAACAACAGATACAAATCTCAAGGAAAAGATATAAGAATGTTTATTTTTGTTATTTTTCTTTTTACATGTATTTAAACCCTTTATTTTTGGAACTAAACAGTCTCCATATATACAGTTGAAGTCGGAAGTTTACATACACCTTAGCCAAATATATTTAAACACAGATTTTCACAATTCCTAACATTTAATCCAAGTAAAACTTCCCTGTTTTAGGCCTGTTAAGATCACCACTTTATTTTAAGAATGTGAAATGTCAGAATAATAGTAAAGAGAATGATTTATTTCAGCTTTTATTTCTTTCATCACATTCCCAGTGGGTCAGAAGTTTACATACACTCAATTAGAATTTGGTAGCATTGCCTTTAAATTGTTTAACTTGGGTCAAACGTTTTGGGTAACCTTCCACAAGCTTCCCACAATAAGTTGGGTGAATTTTGGCCCATTCCTCTTGACAGAGCTGGTTTAACTGTGTCAGGTTTGTAGGCCTCCTTGCTCGCACACACTTTTTTCCTTTAGGAATGTATTGAAGTAAAAGTAAAAGTTGTACAAAGTATAAATAGTAAAGTACAGATGCTCCAAAAAACGACTTAAGTCGTACTTTCAAGCATTGTTACTTAAGTACTTTACATCACTGCGTGAGAGTCTCACCTTTCCAGACGAGTAGTCCAAACTATTCGGACGCTACAGACAGAAGTTGGCAGATCGGCTGTACCAACTTCAGAAGAGTCCCAAGACGCTTGTGGGGGCCGTAGAGCAAAACGGAGAACCCTATCATATTCGTGAGAGTCTCATCTTTCCATAGAGGGGAATAACCGTTCAGAGCCTACAGACGGTTTTGTGAGAAGACCGATTTTCATGATGTCTGGAAAAAAACACTCTAGCGCTGTCACCTTTGACCGCAGATGCGGAAGAGCGACATCGGTGGATGTGGTGGATTGAGACACATCTAATGCAAAAGAAAACTATAACTATTACTTGAGAAATTGCTCTTTGCGAAGAAGCTATTTTTGCATCATGTTAATTAAAAACAATCACAGTAAGGTACTTCATTGTTTGCCAGAAATGATTTGATATTAGGATAAACCGGCTGCATTGGAACTTTTAATGAAGGACTCTGAACAGAGAAACTGTGGCGTTATTAATTTCTAATGAACACCACCTCATTCTATTTGTATCGAGGTGTACTCGTACAGATGTAGGATCTTAATTTCGTCACCCAGTTGCAGGAGAACTTTTAAATTGTAGTGTATTTGAGGTTTATAAAGGCTTCTGAAGTTTTAATTTCCACTTTGAAATTTCAGACTTGATTTTCCCTTACTAAACATGTATCCACCCCTACAAAAATATCCATTAATTATAACCTACATAATAATTCACATTCATGTTGTGTTGCTGTAGGATTATTTTCCTGCTGTAGCAAACTGGCTCAAATTTAAGGAGTTCCCAGACTGGCAGAGCTCCAGATTATAGGGTAACATAGCCCTGTTAATCATATGGGTGGAGGAGGACTATGTGGCTCATAGCTGCGTAGCCTTCAGACTGGGTGTAAACATTCCTTGAGAATGAAAATGGCTGTGTGTTAGAAATGTGGTGTGGTAGCTGTTGCGCACTCAATAGCGTAAACTGCTTGGGTAATTCCCATTGTCTAGAGTAGCACAAGAGCTGAAATACTACCCTCTGGGCACAGACGTCAGTTCAACGTCTAGTTTTGATTTACATTTGGTTGAGTTTTCAACTAACGTAAATGATATGTGAAATCAACAAAACATTTCACCATGTCATTGGATTTAGGTTAAGATACTTTTTGCAAATCCAATCAGTTTCCCACGTTGTTTCAATGTCATTTTTTGGGTTGAAATGATGTAGAAACAATGTTGATTCAACCCGTTTTTGCCCAGTGGGCAATTTTGATATTTACACAAGTTTTTAGACAAGTTTTTATATACTTTTTTGTTGTTGTTGTATTTTATCGCCTTTTTCTACCCATTTCAATTTTGTCTCATCGCTGCAACTCCCCTAACGGTCTTGGGAGAGGTGAAGGTCGAGTCATGTGAAACATGACCCGCCAAACCGCCCTCCTTAAAACCTCTCTAGGGTACGTGAGACGTTAGCGTCCCACCTCTTCAACAGCCAGTGAAAGTGCAGGGCGCCAAATTCAAAACAAGAGAAATCCCATAATTAAAATTCCTCACACATACATGTATTTCACACCATTTTAAAGATACACTTGTTGTAAATCCAGCCACAGAGTCCGATTTCAAAAAAGCTTTACGACGAAAGCAAACCAAACGATTATGTTAGGTGAGTGCCTATTCACAGAATAACACAGCCATTTTTCCAGCCAGAGAGGATTCACAAAAAGCAGAAATATAGATAAAATTAATCACTAACCTTTGATGATCTTCATCAGATGACACTCATAGGACTTCATGTTACACAATACATGTATGTTTTGTTCGGTAAAGTTCATATTTATATCCAAAAATCTGAGTTTACATTGGCGCCCTACGTTCAGAAGTCACAAAACATCCTTTGATTTTGCAGAGAGCCACATCAATTTACAGGAATACTCATAATAAACATTGCTAAAAGATACAACTGTTATGCATGGAATTTTAGATGCACTTCTCCTTAATGCAACCGCTTTGTCAGATTTCAAAAAAGCTTTACCGGAAAAAGCAAACCATGCAATAATCTGAGTCGGCGCTCAGAGCCCAATCAAGACACAAATATAGCCGCCATATTATGCAGTCAACAAAATTCAGAAGTAACAATATAAACATTCACTTACCTTTGATGATCTTCATCAGAATGCACTCCCAGGAATCTCAGTTCCACAATAAATGTTTGTTTTGTTCGATAATGTCCATCATTTATGTCCAAATTCTAGCGTTCAGTACACTTTCCAAACTCACAACGCACGGGCAGGTCCAGCGGAAAGTACAGACGAAAAGTTAAAAATGTTATATTTACAGTCCATAAAAACATGACAAACGAAGTATTGAATCAATCTTTAGGATGTTTTTAACATAATTCTTCAATAATATTCCAACCGGAGTATTCCTGTCTTCAGAATTGCGATGGAACAGAGCTCGCTCTCACATGAACACTCATGGTCAGAGCATGTTCAGGTCATGGCAGACCTGACTCATTCCTCTCTCCTTTGGCCCCACTAAACAGTAGAGGCATCAGACAAGGTTCTAACGACTGTTGACATCTAGTGGAAGCCTTAGGAAGTGCAACATTACCAATATCCCACTGTATCTTCAATAGGAGCTGAGTTGAAAATCGACCAACCTCAGATTTTTCACTATTTATTTTAGTTACTCTATTGCATGATTACTAATATTATTTCATGTCAAATTATTCTATAGCCTATTTCAAAGTCGATGAGGCTACATATAATTACAACTTCCTCCCACTATTAACATCGTATAGTCAATATTAAGCTACTCAGTATGACCATTATCACAGCAGAACACTGCTGAATTGAGTAATATTATTTTCTGTACAGAATGTTTCGCGCTACGGTCTGCGCGGTCGAGTACCATCAAACATGCAAAAAGTGTCGTCTCTGTTTCTCAAACGCCCCCCCCCCCACTGTGATTTTATTTGGGAGACTGCCTGTGGTTGTTTCGGTCGGCAGGTAATGGCGCCACCCCTCCCCCCGCCCAGCTTCCAACCCAGCACAGTCTCACAGAGCACGTTATGAAGATTTCAATGCCTGCTGAAATTGGTATGCGGAATTTTTGAAGAGTTTGAGAATCCTGCAGCTGAAGCGAAGGTTACTACCGTAGGCTATCCGGAAACATTTTCCCGAATGAAAAGGTAAGTTGTTCGTGCTACTATTTTAGAAGAATGTGTTTTGCTCTGTTGTTTTGAAAATAAATGTAAATACATTGGGTTAAGATGTTGTTATTACACAGAACCGTTACTTTCGTACAACTTTACAGTCTTTATTTGGAGTTTTTAGGAATAATTATCAGAGGTTTGTAGATGTGGTTCCAACTAGAGGCAACGGAAACACCAAGTATAAGTTTTAGCCCTTGCGCATTGTCTGTGACTAACGGTATATAGAACTGTTGAACTGAGGCACGGGATGCTGCATTGCTCGGAATCTGTTCATTGTTCTCTGGGAGTCGAGTTGACTAACGAGATGCTTTAAACTTCACTCGCGAGAACGGTTTAACATAAATGTTATATGTATCCGTTCATGTATCCATCCTTGTTCACATTGGAATGTTGCACACCGCGAAATGTTACAATGTATCGGTGCGATTCATGTAACAACATAAACACCTAACGTTGAAAGTAGGTTATTCGAATGAATGAATGGGGACTTCCGGTAAACTACCCTACGTTTGATTGTGCTACTACACAGTTAGAACCCTGGTAATATGGTGAAATAGAGCGTTTATCTCCAAAATAAACTTTTACCTACGAAATAACAGAATAGCAGGCATGACTAAATTGAGTTCGCTATACGCTATATGTTTTGACGCACCTGCTCTTCAGGCTACTTGATTTATCTTTGGTGGTTGGAATGAGGACAATATATTTGGTTTGTTTTCATTATTTTAATTGGATATTATACTGAGTCCCCTGGCTAACAGCTATCTTTGCTGCATTGTGTAGTGTATTCACATGTAACCTTTGACATAAATGTGCGTGAATGAGAAATTGAAACTTATATTATATTGTTCAATTAAAATTAGTGTATTGGATTGATAAGGGTTACATGTACCGTAGTTTAATCAAAATAGCCTTAGTCATTTTCCTCTTCATTATGTGATAATTATCATGTTGTGAATTAGTGTGATAATGAGTCATGATGATTCATATTTTGTTAGGCTATTGCTATACATCTTGACCAGTCATCTCTTCACAAATACTTGTTATAGAGACAGACAGATCCACTATCATTGGACTTCCACTTTAACATCAGAACATCAGTCAAATGAACTGATTTCACCATTACAAGACCGGTCTACTTCACACTGGGTTCACCTCCAGAACTAATGGACCGTGTTAATAGGCTTTGGTGCCCATGACAGGCCAGGACTCGCTGCACTCTGGCCCACCCACTGTTGTGGTGGGGTGATGGTCTGTGTGTCATTGTAGGAAAGTGGTGTATTGACATACTAATGGTGTGTACAGCGTTCCTTTTGGTGAAACCATAGGCTAACTCTTCTTTCATAAGCTTTAAACTCATTCAACTCAACCAAATGTATAATCTGTCAGTGCAACTGTTGCATCAGGTGTCTGGATTATTGTCTGAGAATGATGGAAGGAATTTGGTTGACCCATAATGACATCACCAGGTCATGTCCTCTGAAAGGCTGGGTGGATTTTTTGTTGTTGCCATATTGCTCATATACACTAATTTCATATCAGAAGTGCTAATGGGGTTGGGGCTAGGTGTTGGTTTGGTATAAGAATTTGGCGTCTCTGGGGCAAGGCGTGTCTGTGGGTTTTGGCCGTTTTGTGTCGAAAGCAGTCAAGGCTCATTAACACATACAGCCAACATCACAGCATCTCTCTCTCTCCCTTTCTCTCTCTCTCTCTCTTTCTCTCTCTCTTTCTCTCTCTCTCTCTCTCTCTCTCTCTCTCTCTCATTCCCCACCCTTCTATTCCTCACCCAGTTTTCACCCCCATTTGATATATTGCTGGTCATTGAAGGACACAATATAGGCCTACCATTTGTGACTGACATGGTTCATATGGGATTTCCCAAAGATAATCGTTATTGGTGGAGTTCTATAAGAACCTTTTATTGTATTGTGTAATAGCAATCATTTCGGTCATGGTAACACAGGTTAGATTACTTCCACACAAAGTGTTTTTGCTTATTGGGATCCACTAGCAATGACAATTTTCTGTGCTGTAGGTCTGATGTTATTTATGTTTAGGCAGGCAGCAGAGCAGTATTTAATCCAAGCTAAAAGGCAGGGGCTAGCTGTAAACACAGAAGATGCCAATTTTTTACTTAGTTTATGTTATCCTCCGCTGCATTTTTATTTGTCCTATGCGGGTTCAGAAATGGCTCGGGGTTAGAAAAGCAAATGTAAAATAGTTACGACTGGGAATCTATCACTTAGGCCTATGAGCAAATAAACAATAAAAATTTAAAAAAAGAATAAAAAAACATGGTATTTACACATTCATCATCATTAAGCTCCTTTTGAAGTGTGGCTCCCAATGGAACAAGTGATGTAGGGCTGCCTTGGAAGTGTGCTTTAGTAACGTTACTGCCTCAGCTCTTGTGTTTGGGCTGTTGTGTTTCTGTTGACCTTACCACTCTTGTTTTATTGAGTTGATCCCAAGTTGTGTTGTCCCATCAAAATCAAATACAATTTTATTGGTCGCATACACAGATTTGCAGATTTTTTATTTTATTATTATTATTTTTTTTCACATTTATTTAACCAGGTAGGCTAGTTGAGAACAAGTTCTCATTTGCAACTGCGACCTGGCCAAGATAAAGCATAGTAGTGTGAACAGACAACAACACAGAGTTACACATGGAGTAAACAATAAACAAGTCAATAACATGGTAGAAAAAAAGAGAATCTATATACAATGTGTGCAAAAGGCATGAGGAGGTAGGCAATAAATCAAATAATTACAATTTAGCAGATTAACACTTGTGTTTCTAGTTCCAACAGTGCAGTAATACAAAACATGTAAGAAATATCAGAACGAGAAATGTCCGAGTCTGGAATATATACACTACATGGCCAAAAGTCTGTGGACACCCCTTCAAATTAATGGTTTCGGCTATTTCAGCCGCACCCGTTGCTAACAGGTGTATAAAATTGAGCATACAGCCATGCAATTTCCATAAACAATCATTAGGAGTAGAATGGCGTGTACTGAAGAGCTCAGTGACTTTTAACGTGGCACTGTCATAGGATGCCACCTTTCCAACAAGTCAGTTTTTCACATTTCTGCCCTGCTAGAGCAGACCTTGTCAACTGTAATTTATGTAGTGGAAACATCTAGGAGCAACAATGGCTCAGCCACAAAGTGGTAGGCCACACAAGCTTTTTTTAGTCGAGCAGTCTAAAGTATATATATGTATATATTTTTATGACACATGCGACACCTGTCTGATTCATGCCTATCTCAGTGGACTAATCCATTGCGGAGGCCAGGGGGATGGCACACCAGTATCATCAGTAGTACATTTACTGTTAATTACCATAATTTCTGATCTACAATGTTTGTTTGGTTAAGGTAATTTCTGTTAATGTGTTCAATATATTATTATTTCAGTATTTTATCGTTGTCATTGTCGGAGTGAACACGTTGTTCGCAGACCACACAACCTAGGTTACACTTGTGAAGAACACGTTTTGGTTTATTTCAATGTTGCAAGTTTGCTAGCAGGATCTTTAGGCCTGACCCAAGTTAATAGTGATACAATGTTTCAAGTTCCTTGCAGACAGGCCATGCGTAGCCAATGTGATTTATAGGATATTTATTTTTATCAGGATATTTTCTGCCTGCAGGCTGCAATGTTTTTATTTGTTGGCTTTATGTAGGCTATTTTTATATAGTTGGCATTGGAAGTTACTTTTAGAATTTTGATTAACCACATGATAATGATTTTGAGCTACAAGGGCATTATTATAAAGGAAACTGTTTCATGAAAATGTGCATATAAAAATCATAACTGGCACTCAGATGGTAGAAATGGTAAGATAAATTGGCACTCCAGATGGAAAAGGTTGTCAATCTGCGAAGGCCAGCAGCAGCGGGAGGAAGAGGGTCGGGAGCAGTTTTCTTTTTTTTCTGGTTAGGTTATCTTGATCTCTGGCTCCCTCGAGTCATTTGTGTGTCTTAATTATTTAGTCACAGTGTGCTTAAAGCATCAGACAAGCTCAGTAGCCTACATATAGTTGATTCTATTATAACACACATGGTGTAGGGAAAAAGACACGTTTAAAAATGTAGATGACTAGTTCAACAAAGATTTGTTTTAGTCGGGGACAGCACAGGTGTGTATAAACAGTATGGAGAGTATATGAATAGAAAAGGTGTGTACAGTAGTAGTTATATAACATGAACCTTGACTAGAATACAGTATACTGTACATATAAAGTGGGTAAAACAGTATGCAAACATTATTAAATTGACCAGTGTTCAATGCCTCTATGTACATAGGGCAGCAGTCTCTAAGGTGCAGGGTAGAGTATCGGGTCGGAGCCGGCTAGTAACAGTGACTAAAGTTCAGGGCAGGGTACTGGGCGGAGGCATGTCTGTCGGCGCCATCTTGCTTCTATCCATCCACCCCCCTGCGATGCTGAGAGTTGAGTTCACATGGCTTCTTGGCCCGGGTTCAGGTGGCACTTTATCATACAGATGGTAAGATGAATAAGCAGGCCTGGGTGCCAGGACAAAGGGACATTGAGTGCTGGATGCCTGCGAGAGAGAGAGAGAAACATAGAGTAAGTGATAGTGCTACAAAGTGTGACCAATTTTGCTGTGCGACCAGGAGTTTTATTTTGGGAGCCTTGCGACTAGGAAAACAATCTCCGAGATAATTATTGTTGTACTGATAAGGCTCCGCTGTACCGTTGATTCCGAGGTCCTTAGAAAAAAAAGCAAGTGCAGATTCGATAGCGTCTAAAGGCTGCACCATTACTACTAACAGCTGAAACAGCTTGCTTTAGCACAACCAGGTCAAAAGATCTGGGCCCAGTTTCCCAAAAGCATCTTGTTCATCATTAGAACTTTCGTTGAAGCATCGTTAAATATCCGAGCTGTTTCCCAACACCATCGTTACTAAGGTTGCACAAAACGCTTGTTATTTACCAACTGCCTCAGACCACTCTAAGTGCATCGACAGATACGTTTTTCCCCCTACCGCGTCACTTTATACACAGAAGATCTCCACTAAACATAGAATCAAGATGTTTATATGTCTCTCTGTGACGCTATTGACTTCACAACGAAGTTGACTACAAATACAAAGTTGCACAATGTCTTTGCAATTGTTACAAACAAGCGAGGGATAAACATGAAAACTGAGATGATTGCATTAAAAGATAAATAGCCTACAGTATAGGCTACATAGGCCTATATCATTTTATAATATTGTAACCAATTTCATGTTCATTCGAGTTCTATTTTGCTAATTGTAGGCTATTGTAATTTTTGCCTCCATATATTTCACGATATGTAACAACAACAAATCTCGATTTAGTGCATTGTCATAGAATAAGCTTCCTCAATTTTTGCAGCCATACGTGATATCATCTTTCTAGGAGCTGATCCATCATCAGTATTGTGGAAGTACCTCCTTTGTTTCGCTCCGCATATCCATTAGGGACGCAAAAAGACAATACAGACTCAAACTTGAATTGATGTTTGACAACTCAGATTCGCGTCACATGTGGCAAGGACTACAGACTATCACAGACTGCAAAGGCAAATCCAACTGTGTGGTGCCAACCCAAGCCTGCCTCCCAGATGAGCTTAACACATTCTATGCTCGCTCCGAGGCAGACAATACTGAGCCATTCAGGCAGACTCTCACTGCTCCAGACGACCAGGTGCTTTCGCCGTCCTAGGCTGACGTGAAGAAAACTCTCAAAAGAGTGAATACTCGCCAAGCCGCCGACCCAGATGGCATCCCTGGCCACGTCCTCAGAGTGTGTGCTGACCAGCTGGCAGGCGTCTTCTCGGACAACTTCAACCTGTCCCTGTCTCAGGCTGTAGTCCCCAACTGCTTAAAGGAGACCACCATCGTCTCCGTGCCCAAGAAAGACAAGGTGACATGCCCAAATGGCTATCGCCCCGTCGCGCTCACCTCAATTATCGTGAAGTGGTTTAAGAGGCTGTTCATGGCCAACATCAAGGCCAGCATGCCAGGCACACTGGACTCACTCCAATTTGCCTACCGCTCAAACAGATCCACGGAAGATGCCATTTCCGTAGCTATTCACAAGGCTCAGAGCCCTGGGCCTGGACATCACCCTCTGCAACGGGATCCTGGACTTCCTGACGAGCAGACCACAGGCTGTGAGGATTGGCAACAACACCTCCTCCACACTGACTCTTAACACAGGGTAGCCCCAGGGATGTGTCCTCGGGCCTCTGCTGTACTCCCTGTTCTCCCACGACTGCGTGGCTTTGCACAGCACCGACTCCATCATCAAGTTTGCTGACGAGACCACTGCATGATAACCAACAACGATGAGTCAGCCTATCGGGAGGAGGTAAGTGAACTGGCACTGTGGTGTCATGATAACAACCTCTCCCTCAACTTAAGCAAAACAAAGGAGTTGATTGTTGACTTCAGGAAGCAGAGGAGGGAACATGCCCCAATCCACATCAACAGGACTGCAATAGAGAGAGTCACAAGTTTTAAGTTCCTCAGCATCCACATCACGAGGACTTGTTTGTCACTTGTTAGCAAACGTTCTCTCTGGGTGGTGTTTTGAGGAATGCATGTTACATCTTTGGCTGTTGTAGCTAGCTAACAACCTGGCAGAATAAGAAGCCTACATTCAATGTAATACATGTGTCACGATCGTTGTAGTGAGGAGACCAAGGCGCAGCGTGATGATAATACATCTTCTTTTTAATAACGAAGAAGACTGAACAAACTATACAAAATAACAACACGAACGTGAACGCTAAATGACATGAGTGCAGACATGCAACATCACATAGACAATAACCCACAAACCAAACTGTAAAATGGCAACCTAAATAGGATCCCCAATCAGAGACAACGATAAACAGCTGCCTCTGATTGGGAACCAATCTAGGCCACCATAGACCTACATATGCCTAGACTACACACACACACCTAGACATACAAAAACCCTAGACAATACAAAACAATCATATCCACCCTCGTCACACCCTGACCTAACCAAAATAATACAGAAAACATAGAATACTAAGGTCAGGGCGTGACAACATGAGTTGAATCAAAACATGTTTTACACCCTAGTTCATGAATTAATGCTTGGAGTCTTCACAGATCGTGTGACATAAAACACTAACTCTCTATCCTTGCATTAATGACATTTATGACAGTGTTATTTGTCATTATTAACAAATAAGAATTGAATTAAAACATTGAACTTAAGCCCTGTACTATTTATAGGTCTTGGTTATCGCTTAAAATACACTGTATGTGTAACTATGCCTACTTAACATGTCATGATGTTTCACTGTGAAAGAGCTCTCCTGGGCTCACATATCCAAAATAATGTAGGTCTATGCAGTTGCAAAATCGAATGCTTCTAACCAAAAGAGTCAACTATAGGCCTACTTTCATTAACGTATACTTGTTGGATGGATTGGATGCGCATTGGTGTCTAGCTGTAGGCGTGTTGTCTAGTGATATTGTCGACCATCAGCTGATCCAGGAAAGAAAACAAACATCTTTAGAAAAGAATATAGGTAAATAAATGGTCTGCTACCTCTGGTCACGGATGGCAGGGAGAACCCCAGCACCCACGAGCACCTGAAAACCAAAGCATTGAGTGATCTAAAGAGCTGACTGACAACAGCAAGCAATGATACATCAATGGATAAATGTAATGAGTTGGAATAAAGGATATTTTTTTATTAAACGACGCATGGCAAACAAATAGCAAAAATGAGGAAGTACAAAGGAAAATCAATGTGTAAAGGAGCTCAGCTAAAGCTGAAATTCAGTACTACTGAGTGGACAGCGCCACCACATACTGTAGAAATAGATTGTTTAAACCATGACAGAGAGGTGGGGGTGTTCGTTTCATTGGAAGCTTTTATTGTCATATTTACCACGGCTTTTTAAACAAATATTAGAATGGTTAAATTTCATTATTTAGAGGACCCCACCCCCCCCAAGTTTGACTTTTGTTGCATTTAGGGGAGCTAGCTTCTCATTTAGAGTTGCTAACGTCTCATTCAGCTCCCCCTTAATTCGCTCCATGATTTTAGCTTTTTATAATAAGCTAGTGTCTTTACAGTGTTACATATTAGTTTTTTGCAACCAATACATTTTTTATATTTAGAACCCTGGTGAGTGATCGAGTGAGAGAGTCAAAGAGTGAGTGACTGAGGGAGTGAGTGAGGGAGACAGAAAGGCTGAAAGCCGGAGATGGAGCTCTGTGCCCAGTCTCAACCTCTCTCTCTGGCTGGCTTCAGCCCAGTTCATCTCCACTGATCTGGCCAGAGTGATTGCTGCCATACCCTCCGCTCACCCCTGCCCTGCTTTCCATCTCTCTCTCTCTCTCTCTCTCTCATCTCTCTCTCTCTCTCTCTCTCTCTCTCTCTCTCTCATCTCGCTCTCTTTCTCTCTCTCTCATCTCCTCTATTCTAGCTACATAGCAATGTCTCCTAGTTTTATCCTCTCAAACTCCTTTTCAGTCTCTTTCGATTTTTCATCTCTCTCACTGTCAGTTACTTGAAACTATTGAGTGTTCTCTTACTGCTTCCCACTGCTCTCCTCGCACTTTTCTTTTTCTCGGAAATATTGATGGAGGTGGAAAGAGGTTGTACGGGAGAGGGGGAGAGGGGTGTTGGTACTGACCAATGTGTCATCATGTCTGGTGTGTTTGACCATCCACCCCACATACCCACACCCTCATCACAAAAAACAACCTTCTGCATCTGCCCTGTTTTCTTTGGGAGTGGAAATGTTATTGAATTGGAGGTCTGCGCGGGACTGATTTCATCCTCCCGCTCCCGCAGCTTTTCATACCGTACCCGCTCACTCCTGCTGGCTTATTTTCCGACTTCACTCTCCGCGGGTTTGGTAGAAGGTGGATGTTTCCGGTTTTCAAGGATACGGTATAGTCAACCTAACTTCCGTTTCCCCTGAAAAACGAATATCGGGACTCGGGTCAAGGGGCCTTTTAACGCCCGCTACGTTAGGTTAGTCCAACTCCCACCCGCTCCCACAAGAACTAGCCCCGAACCCGACCGCAGTCCTGCAAATTTTATTTTAGGCATAGGTCAGGCATATCGCTTGGCAGCCATGGTCCCAGCAATTTTGCGCCCTGTAGGCAATATCAAAAATAACCCAAGAAATATGTTAAATTACCAGAGATTCTCACTTGGCCCATTAGGGTATATTAGGTTATTGGTATTCCTGGGATATATCAGCCATTAGGCTAGACGTAGTTTGAAAGAGAGCCAGAGTTGGAACGTAGAAGCACGGGGGTTATCGCACTTGCACTTTCTCTCCAGCTACGTTTTGCATAATATAGCATACTTTAATAGGAGCGGGATGTTTTGCAGGCAGAGACAAATATGGGTGATCAGTATTTATTTACAGAAAATGTAGTAGGCCTAAACTATAGCTTTATTATATTTCGGAAGTTCATTTCCTTGGAAAGATAACCCCCATGGTTCTCCGCCCATGCATATAGCATGCTTTGTTTAATAGAGACCACACGCAAACCTGATCTCACACGCCCAACTAGGAGAGGAGAGGTATGGCTACTGAGATTAAAGCAGCAAGAATGATGAGAGCGGACACTTGCACTTTCTCTTACGTTTAGCCTACAGGCTACCCCTTTAGGAGCGGGACGATTTCCATGCAAAGACAAAAAAATAGGTTATCAATATTTATTGAAAAGGAAAAGGCGCAACGTTGCACCTCAACTTTTAATTGTCAATAGTTATTTCCTGAAACTGTAGTAAACTGTAGCCTAAACATACTTAAGCAAATTTCCTTGCTAAAATAGGCTAACTGCACCATGCCTCTCCACCCATGCATTTCATTTAGACCACCCATATAGCCTAAAGCTGCACTTGATCTCGCACACCCAAACTAGGAGAGAAGAGGTGCTATTGAACTTGAAGCAGCGAATGATGAGAGAGCGAGTGTGTAAATAGTGCGACAAAGAGGTGCTTTTTATTGGCTAACGCATACCCTACAAAACAGACAGATGACTATTTCCAAGTAGGCTAATCTGCGATACCTAAAAATATTGTCTGTCTGATCTCGCGCTCGCCGCATGAAAAATGTAGAACGCGCCGCAATGATGTCGGGTCCCACGGTAGCCCCTTATACTGAATCCCTCCTTTTCCCACGTTCGCAGGCTGCCACTACCCCCTGCCGTCTGCCAGAGCTCTGATAGCGTGCAGACATGCAGCCAGGATGGGTGTGTGTGTGTGTTTGTATGTGCACACTGCACACTTACATTGTTTGTCCTGGCATCACCCCATACCGCACAGCATGCTTCTAATCTCTTCAACGTCTCTCCCCCTTCCCCACCTGAGCCATAGCAAGTCATTTCAAACCTAAATCACAAGTGCGTGTGAATGACTGAGAGAATCAGGAGTCAGCCTTAAGATTTCAAGAGTCATTAATTGTCGCTAGATGTTGTCTGTCTGCAAACAGATGTAGGCCTATGTTATGCTACCTTATGTAATACTCATTAAGACCCAAGTGCTCTCTCTCTCTCACTGTGAGGCAAAGCATTTTCTGCTGAGATTAGTTGGTTTATTCTGCTTTAGTGCCACATTCTCAGTAACAGTAAACCAGATACAAGAATTATGGCAAGGTTATTTCAAGATTAATTTAGCCTGTCTCTCTCTCCCTCCTCCCATGTTAGAACGATCTTCCAGGCCAGGTCATTTTAAATAGGGCTGGAGCTGATTACATAAATACAGTAATGCCGCATTAAGACAATTAGGAGGCCAGCTTAAATGCCCAAACAGCCCAGATTTACCAGCAATGCAAGCCGGGGACAGATGTTTTATCATTTGGCAGGTCAGAGGCCAGGGTTTTAATAGTGGCAAACGTTATTCAGGTTAGGCTGCTGGAATACAGACAAGTCAGCAGTGACCTCTTTCCTCATTGTTTGACCAACATTTCATTGGTATCCCTCATCAAGTCCCCTCGAACTGTTCATTCAATGATTGCCTTTTGACTAGTAGTCAAAGCCAGAATCTGCCAGAGCCTTGGCTCTTGGTTTAATGGTGGTGTGATTCTCACCAGCAGGGGTCCTGTTTTCATGTGTCACTGTAAGCTCCTAGAAGGTCCTCTTGGCAGAAGTAGATTGTGGTAAAATCATCAGTAGCTGAAGCTGTTACTGTCAGACTGGGGTGTGAGTTTGTTCGATGGTGAGACTCCTCACTGTTTTCATTAATGAGGGAATGTCAATATCAGTGTGGCCAAACTGAATTCCTCCCCTGTCTCCAATGAAAGTGAAACAACATCAGGGCATGCCATTTCCAGGTTGGAAGACTTTCCTAAAGGCACAGACCGTTGTTGGTGATCAGGCTACAGATTTGCCAGTACAGTCCTAAATTCAGTTGATATAGTCAATGGCAGCACAGCAGTGGGCCTGCATGTGAGCACTAGAGCACCAGTCTTTGGGAGCGAGCCCCATGCAGCCTCCACAAGTCTACTTTGCATCCCCCTGTTGGCGTAGTCCCGGTGGAGGCCAGGCCCTGGCACGGCGCCCCTGCCAGGCTGGCAATGTGGTGGTGTGGTGCTGGAGGGGTGTCAACGGGAGGCATTAGTGGTGATTTCTAGGGGTGCGGGCGGAGGAGGGGCTACACTCAGCTACAGACTGTAATCATGTTGCGTAACCACTTCTAGACAAGCCCCCCCCAGGGAGTGACTGCCAGTAAAGGTGTTGTAGACTGTCTCCTGCCTCTATTGATGATTTATTATGAGATGATATGGAATGTGGGGGGGGGGGGGGGGGGGGGGGGGATTACTATGCTGTGTTGTGTGTGTCTGTCTTTATGCCCGTTAAGCTGGAATTGCACCAAAGAGTCTTGTCAGGCTTCATTTGCTTAATCCTGTTCGAGGCAGTATAACGCTATTTAAGCTTTAAACAGCGTTTTACTATTGTTTATACTTCTCAAGCACCCGAATGGTATTTCTCTGGGACATACAGCTTTATTTAATTTGATGGGGTATTTTTTTAAGAAGCCTTTTCTCACTTTATCTGTGCGGTGTATGGCAGACAGGATGGGTGAACTGTATAATGGCCCATTAATGTCGTCAGGGGATATTCCGTCTCGCTGGCGCTCAGCTCAGCCTTTTCGCCTCACTGAGTTCAATTGAATTAGTCAAAATTGGTGGGTTTCAGTCACACTGTGTACACACTGCCCAGTCAGTGTCACACAGCCACAAGGGTCCAGCATCATTCTGGGTGGTTTGCTTTAGTATGGATCTTTCTTATGAAGGACCATGATTCATTTTAATGCAGATAGATGGGTATTGATTTAGTTTTTCCAATTTTGATTCTCCTAACCTTTCCTATGTAGGTCCTACTCAAAAGCACGTAGGCTAATCTTACCTGACAATCATATGGCGAGAGAGAAGCCAACACGTTACCATGTGTGTGATGGCACCCAGGCCTGTTGCAGTGGTCTGCGTAGCTGCCTGGTGAGAAAATCACTGTGAGCAGAGCTGGCCTGGACGTGATGGGACACGCACTGATCGATGTGGGCATGTCAACATGCCTCCTGGTCAGAGAGGCCAGTCCATCAGCACCCAGCCCTCTAATCAGATGTGGCAGCCAGTTGCCTGGCAATGGGCGCCATCTTCCCTGAGTCAAACAGATTCTCTCTCGGGTCCCTGAATGCTGACTGAAGGCTGTGCTGCTGTGTGAAGAGGTGTATTTAGGGTGTCGTTATCCTGACTCCCCTTTCATCGATGACTTCATTCAGTAATGATGCCTCTTTTAGAGAACATCCCTTCTGAGACCCATTTCCTATGTCCTAGGACATCTAAGTGAATGAAAAGAGATGGATGAATTCAAACACCCTTTGGAGCACATCATCAGCTGTCATCTAGGCCTATACTTTTGTTGCCTAGGAGACTTAGCCCACTTTGGTTTTCTGGCTTTGTGGCACAAACCGGCCAAAGCGCTCGCATAGCGCAAGCTTCGGTTGAAACTGGAGCCACTGTGATCATCAAGCATTTCAATCACGCTTCCGAAGTGTTCTCATCTGAAATGAGTGTCTCGCACTGAAGATGCTGCCTCCGTTTTTATGCTTCTGGTGTTGCATACCGAAAATAACACCTCTGGACTGCTAGGGATATGCTTGCAGTGTAGTTTCCCAATGTAGTGTCCCAATTACCTACCGCTTAGAAATCATCCAGCACTTGTGGTCACTTCTTTGACAATGATGGCTTTTGGAGAACATTTCATCTGAGCTGTCTGTAATGAGCTCATGTGAAGGCAGCAGGGAGGGAGGGAATCCCGTCTCTCTCCATGAGTATCTGGGACTAGTAGCATGTTTTCTAACTCCCTGTGGCTGCCCCTGGCCATGTGGTGTTGTAAATGCACAGTGGCTACGGGCCATGCTGAGGGAGCCTCCTACAGCCCAGTAGACATCTGTGTCTGTGGTGGAGCTAATATGAGCTTCATGTCGTAGCGTAGCGGCTAGGTTAGTCAGGTCTGCCTCCCTCCCAGGCCCAGACAGATCCCTGACCAACGGGACAGACTAATCCTAGGCAGGGTCTGATCAGGCTAATCTGCCCACATGACCTGCCTCTTAACTGAACTCCCTCCACTCCCCCAACAAAACGGTAGTTAGCTGTATAGGAGACGCCCATGCTACACTCCCCCTTAACCTCGCCCTTGGTAGGGAACACTCAGTCGGGATGATAACAACACAACACCACCTATAGGAGATGCCCAAGCACCCCCAGCGTCTTCACCCAGCATTGGTGTTAACAAGCCACCTCATTACAGGAAACGTCTAAGCCCCCCCTTTGAACCCTCTCCTCCCTGCGCCGGTGATTAGGCTGCTTCACAACCGTCCACCTATAGGAAACGCCCATATAATTCCCCAGCCCAGCCAGCCAGTCCCAGAGTGGGAGTGTGTGTCTGTTTGACCCTCAGCTCAGGGATTGTCTTACTCCCACCACGAGCGCTGAAAGTGTTGTTTTTGTCTGGCAGAGGAACTATTTTGGACTCAGCACCATTCACTGGGCTTGTGGGATAGAGAGGACAGGAGGGCTGTTGATCCTCCTCCTTGAAGTAAACAAGTAATTACGCAGACATGCATAAGTGCAGAGTAGAGACACAGACACACGCCGTAGTCTTGCTCAGTGTCGCCTCAGGTTCACCAAGAGTCTATCCTCTTGAATAAGCGACGGTGATTAATTGTTCACATTTAGTTTTTTTACACCGTTTTTAATAAAGTGTGTGGAAGGAGGACATTTCTTCCCACATTTGAACAGTGGTGGTTTATGAATGACTCATTAATGAATGACTCATTCAGGATTATTAATGTTTCCCTTTTGGTGTCTGCAAACACAAAACTCAAAACTTTGTGTCTGTCATAGGCAGACTGTGTACACTGTACACCAGAGGTTGGTTGATCCTGCCAGTCGGTGCCACAGGTCCGGGTTGTGAAGAGCAAACACAAACAGACAGACATGTGACCTGGTGACATCACAAGTACAGGTCAGCTTGTGATTCAACATTGGGTAAACACATCCAGAGGAGAGAAGCAGAGAGGAGTGGAGGAACGAAAGAGGAATTGGAGAGAAGGCTCGGTTCATCACAGCCACCACACACAATAGGGATGTACTGACTCTTTCTTGCTCTCCTCCTCTGTACCTCCACCTTATTACCTCTTTCATTGTTCTCTCCCTCCTTCTTAATCACTCTCCCTTTCATCTCACTCCTCGTCCCTTCCTTGCAACTCTGCCCTGAAGTCGGACCATTTAAAGCACATTGTGATGATGATGGATATGGAAGGACTGAGAAAGAGCCTACTTAAAAACCGCCAAGAGCTCCGATTTTTAGCCACCAAACCTAATAAATGTTTCATAGTATCATAAATGTTACCATAAGCATATACAGTGTATTCGGAAAGTATTCAGACCCCTTGACTTTTTCCACATTTTGTTACGTAACAGCCTATTCTAAAATTGATTAAATATTTTTTTCCTTCATCAATCTACACACAATACCTCATAATGACAAGCAAAAACGTTTTTTTTCTTTTTTTTCTCCACATTTTTATAAATACAAAACTGAAATATTACATTTACATAAGTATTCAGACCCTTTACTCAGTACTTTGTTGAAGGACATTTGGAAGTGATTACAGCCTCAAGTCTTCTTGGTTATGACACTACAAGCTTGGCACACCTGTATTTGGGGAGTTTCTCCCATTCTTCTCTGCAGATCCTCTCAAGCTCTGTCAGGTTGGATGGGGAGCATCACTGCACTGCTATTTTCAGGGCTCTCCAGAGATGTTCGATCGGGTTCAAGTCCGGGATCATGCAGAGATTTGTCCCGAAGCCACTCCTGCAATGTCTTGGCTGTTTGCTTAGGGTCGTTGCCCTATTGGAAGGTGAACCTTCTACCCAGTCTGAGGTCCTAGCGCTCTGGAGCAGGTTTTCATCAAGGATGTCTCTGTACTTTGCTACGTTCATCTTTTCCTCAGTCCTGGATAGTCTCCCAGTCCATGTGGCTAAAAAACATCCCCACAACATGATGCTGCCACCACCATTCATCACTGTAGGGATGGTGCCAGGCTTCCTCCAGACATGATGCTTGGCATTCAGGCCAAAGAGTTCAATCTTGGTTTCATCAGACCAGAGAATCTTGTTTCTCATGGTCTGAGAGTCCTTTAGGTGCCTTTTGTCAAACTCCAAGCGGGCTGTCATGTGCCTTTTACTGAAGAGTGGCTTCCGTAAAGGCCTAATTGGTGGAGTGCTGCAGAGATGGTTGTCCTTCTGGAAGTTTCTCCCATCTCCCCAGAGCAACTCCGGGGGCTCTGTCAGAGTGACCATCGGGTTCTTGGTCCAAGGCCCTTCTCCCCTGATTGCTTAGTTTGGCCGGGCAGCCAGTTCTAGGAAGTGTCTTGGTGGTTCCAAAATTCTTTCATTTAAGAATGATGGAGGCCACTGTGTCCATGGGGACCTTCAATGTTGCAGAAATGTTTTGCTACCCTTCCCCAGATCTGTGCCTCAACATCCTGTCTCGGAGCTGTACGGACAATTCCTTCGACCTCATGGCTTGGTTTTTGCTCTGACATGCACTGTCAACTGTGGGACCTTATATATACAGGTGTGTGCCTTTACAAATCATGTCCAATCAATTGAATTTACCACAGGTGAACTCCAAGTTGTTTTAACATCTCAAGGATGACCAATGGAAACAGGATGCACATGAGCTCAATTTCGAGTCTCATAGCAAAGGGTCTGAATACTTACGTAAATAAAGCATTTATTTTATTATAATTTTTTTAATTATTGCAAATATTCTATAAACGTGTTTTCAATTTGTCAATATGGGGTATTGTGTGTAGATTTATGAGGAAAAACATGTTTTTAATACATTTTAGAATAAGGCTATAACGTAACAAAATGTGAAATACTTTCCAAATGCACTGTATACACTGAGTGAACAAAACATTAAGGACACCTTCCTAATATTGAGTTGCACCCTTTGCTCTCAGAACAGCCTCAATTCGTCGGGGCTTGGACTCTACAATGTGTCGAAGGCATTCCACAGCCCATGTTGACGCCAATTCTTTTCAAAGTTGTGTCAAGTTGGCTGGATGTCCTTTGGGTGGTGGACAATTCTTGATAAACATGGGAAACTGTTGAGAGTGAAAAACCTAGCACCTACTATCATACCCCATTCAAATGCACTTAAATATTTTGTCTTGCCCATTCACCCTCTGAATGGCACCCGTACACAATCCATGTCTCGATTGTCTCAAGGCTTAAAAAACATTCTTTAACCTGGCTCCTTCCCTTCATCTACACTGATTGAAGTGGATTTAACAAGTGACATCAATAAGGGATCATAGCTTTCCCCTGGATTCATGGAATGTGTACGTGTGCCATTGGTCAGTCTACATTATGTCATGGAAAGAGCAGGTGTCCTTAGTGTTTTGTACACTCAGTGTACAGTTGAAGTCAGAAGTTTACATACACTTAGGTTGGAGTCATTAAAACACGTTTTTCGAGCACTCCACAAATTTCTTGTTAACAAACTATAGTTTTGGCAAGTCGGTTAGGACATCTACTTTGTGCATGACACAAGACATTTTTCCAACAATTGTTTACAGACAGATTACTTAGAATTCACTTATAATTCACTGTATCACAACTCCAGTGTGTCAGAAGTTTACATACACTAAGTTGACTGTGCCTTTAAACAGCTTGGAAAATTCCAGAAAATGATGTCATGGCTTTAGAAGCTTCTGATAGGATAATTGACATAATTTGAGTCAATTGGAGGTGTACCTGTGGATGTATTTCAAGGCCTACCTTCAAACGCAGTGCCTTTTTGCTTGACATCATGGGGAAATGAAAAGAAATCAGCCAAGACCTCAGAAAGAGAATTGTAGCCTCCACAAGTCTGGTTCATCCTTGGTGCGACTGGCTTCCGGGTTGGCTGTGCATTGTGTCAAGAAGCAGTGTGGCTAGGTTGGGATGTGTTTCGGAGGATGCATTTGTCCCTCCCGAGTCTGTACGGGAGTTGCAGCGATGAAACAAGACTGTAACTACTACCAATTGGATACCATGAAATTGGGGGGGAAGAAAAAAAAGTTTCCTTCCATATCACAAAGGGCAATGAGATTTGTAATATTTACAAATGACAAGGGTTTTATAAAACCACTGTGGAATTACCACTCTCTCTACGCTGTCCTCTCTCTACGCTGTCATCCTCATAATCACCTTCACACACCTGTGTCCGCCCACCGAGCAGACTTTGCACAGCTTTATTTAGCCTGTCTGTGGATTTCTGATTAGAGTGCCTCAGACCTGCACCACTCGTGGCAGAGTGACGTCACACTACCACGTCTCCTGCTAGGCATTATCTGCACGGTGTGTGCTAGAAGGAAGGAGGGAATGCAGTCCCAGGCACTTGTGCAGAGACCCAGTGGAGGGTGGGCTTTGACTTTTCTCCCGTCTTAACGCTCCGCAAATGGGATGACTGCCAGCAAATCTATTCCCCTTCCACCGTGGTGATAGTGGAGACATCTGCATACTGCGTGTGGAAATCGAGTAAAGACAGAGGTAGGGCAGGGAGAGCACTGGAGGAGACATGGCATTTTGAGTGGGAGAGAGGGTCTTGATTGTAAATATATCTCCCTCTATTGTGACTTTAGTGTGGGAGTGTGATTAAACCAGTGAGGGGGAGGTGGTATGGGGAGGAGCCCGCTCATAAACTTCTATGTTCTTGTCCCCCTGCAGATCTGCTGAAGTGTGAACTTTCACCTCTCTCCCCTTTGGCCTGTTCTGTAAAGAGCTTCTGTTGTTGAGGAGCTAAGACTGCTGTACTTGGCTGTGCAGGAGACACCAGTGAGGGTCGACACACCTGCAGCAGCAACAACAACTACCATCAACGAGTCCCCTAGTGTCAGACGTCTGTGAGATTCCACAAACGAGTCCAAGAAAGAGGGGGAGTCCAGGAGGGAGACTGAGAGGGAGTGAGAAAGCTAGAGGATGAGAAGATTCCACTCGCTCTATCTCTCTGAAGACTGGATTAGATAGGACACACCCTGTCCGATATTGCACTAGGAACATTAGAGTCTCTGGACTCCATCAGTCAAATCAAACCATTGGAAAAACTAACCACAGTTGTATTGATTTTTGTTTTGTCTTTCTAGCCCATTTTGGACACCCACTGATTTTCACTCTCCGTTTTTTTCTGCCACTGCAAAGATGGCCCTGTGTGTTTTGTCATGGGGGCGGACTGTTGAGTGTTGATCCCGGGAAATAGGTGACTCACAGCCAGGAACATGTCTTGGAAGAGGAACTACTTTGCGTCCAGAAGCGGCGGACTGCAGGGGATCTTTACCCCACGCACCATGACATCCATCGCCCCCAGTAAAGGACTCAGCAACGAGCCGGGCCAAAACAGCTGCTTCCTCAACAGCGCACTGCAGGTAGGGATACAAACAAATACACTACTGCTTGCATGCACACACAGCAAATTTTAGATCAGAATTTTAACACCCAGAATCTTAACACCCACAGTCAAATTATATGTGACGCACCAAAATAATGTTAAAACTTTTCAAAGTGTTCACAAACTAACACCCCTAGAGTGGCGGTCCTTAACACCAAGGATGTTGCAAATTCAGACTTAAATTAATACTTTATTAGAGCTGTTGCTGTTACACTTTTTTATGTTAGGGAAAAGCTCATGTAGTGTTACAGTATTTTTTTTGGGGGGGGGGGGGGGGGGGGGTTTAACGATGTAGGTTGTAAACGCCTTATTTGCATATGCCTTTCAATTGAATGTGAGAGATACCCACCCATTAATGTGTTTGTTAGTGACAGAGACATAGTTGTTGCATTCAATAACTTTTAGTTCTGAGGCCTTCACCGAGTTAGTGACTGAACAAGTGAATGTGTTTGAATTCAAAGTCAACCCTTTATATATTATACATTTCATAAGGCCTAGTTATCATTAACATTGTGGTCTGAAAATACAATTTTGCCTCATGGGCTACATCAGACCTGCAAGTTACAATAAACTGGTTTGTGAAGTGATTATTTATTCCTTACGGTATCCTGCCAGAGGGAGGACATCCAACAATTTCAATATTTTATCACCCACAACCTGCATTCAGAATGACTGCTCTGGTGAAAGACATAATAAACTAGACTACCTAAACCATCTAAACTGGAACAACCATCTCAGTAACGGGTGCAATAAGTCCAACCCCTTACAGATTGGATTAGTTTAGAAACAAGTTATTCATCTTGGTATAGTATAAAATCAATTAATCAGTCAATGTGCATGCAGAAACATAAATACTAATACAAACTATTGGAAATATCTACCTGCAACAAAGCATTCCGGGAAAAATTATATTCCGGGAAAGTCTTTTTCGCTCTGATAGAGTTAATGGAAATGAGCTCAACACAGTCGAGTAACAACAACACCACACAGTGTTGATTATACTGTGATTCAAATAACACTTCATTTATTCACTGCATTTGGGGTCAATTTCAATCCCACTGATGTTAACCCCCCCAGAATCAACACTAGGACTGACCCCATTTAGCGAACTGGTTGATTGTTTGGTATATAGGCTGTTGGTCGACCAAAGATTTCTTTGATGTACAAGACACCTGTCTTGTCTGAGTGGACTAATCCATTGTGGAGACCGTGGGGATGGCACAGTCCATAACTCGTAAGACGTGCTACTGAAATTGTATATGGCTAAGGACAATGGCAAAATAATTTTATAACAAATGCGCTTTCTCCTGCATTCTATAGTGGTCGCTGTCTGCCGTTCTGAAATATCAGTGCGCTGTTGAATTGGCGCCTTTTCCTAGACCATGTTGCTATTGTCACGACTTCCGCCGAAGTTGGTCCCTCTCCTTGTTCGGGCGGCGCTCGGCGGTTGGCATCGCCGGTCTTCTAGCCATCATCGATCCACTTTTAATTTTCTATTTGTTTTGTCTTGTCTTCCCACACACCTGGTTTCAATTCCATCATTACATGTTGTGTATTTAACTCTCTGTTCCCCCCCATGTCCTTGTCCGGAATTGTTTGTTGTAAGTGCTTGTGCACGTTATGTCTGGTGTGCGACGGGTTTTGTACCCATTATTTGATTGTTCTGTTTTCCGGTGGTTTTTATTATTAAACTGCGCCGTTGTCAACAGTTTTTTCTCTCCTGCGCCTGACTTCTCTGCCGCCAGTACGCACCCCTTACAGCTATGTGGATAATAGCAAAGTTAACCAGCATATTGGTGTTGAGAACAATGTGGCGGTAGCAGCAGCGGAGTTAGGAGGCAAGAAAACAGCCCTTGCCTTAATTGTATAAGAAAAGTGAGAAGAGAGGAAACCCCAAATTAATTAGGTCTATAATCAACAGCCTAACTGTTAAATATGCCTGGCTTTATTTATCATTCATATACAGTACCAGTCAAAAGTTTGGACACCTACTCATTCAAGGGTTTTTCTTTATTTAGACTATTTTCTACATTGTAGAATACTAGTGAAGACATCTAAACTATGATATAACACATATGGAATCATGTAGTAACCAATCTCAAAATATTTTATATTTGAGATTCTTCAAAGTTGCCATCCTTTGCCTTGATGACAGCTTTGCACACTCTTGGCACTCTCTCAACCAGTTTCATGAGGTAGTCCCCTGGAATGCATTTCAATTAACGGGTGGGCCTTGTTAAAAGTCGCAGTGATGAAACTGGCTCTCATGAGGACCGCCACAGCACTTTTTACCTTAACACCAAGATTTGAACACTTGCAAATTTGCTGTGTAGGCTACTGTAGGCTGTCTGACAGGCCTATCGGGGGCTATACCATGGCAAAGTTGAATTACAATCATAAACTGAGATTTTATTGAAATGATGGGTCAATCACGCAAATAGGCTTAACTATTTGCATTATTCATTTATAACGGTTTGTTTAACATCAGGCACAGGATAACATATACCGGGGGTTTTCGAAATACATACTGTCCGGTTTTCAATACCCTCGCGGGTTCTGCTAGGAGGTGTGCTACGCCACTGCTTATAATTAACTATAAGTTAAGTTTAACTATAAGAAATCTAAGATGTATCAAATAAATTATTTCAAGCTCAGGTTTCCAGCTATGCATTTGGTTTGCTAACTTGCTAGCTAAGTGGCTAGATGTCAAGATCAAGCTTCTTGGTTACAACAGAGACATTCAATCCCCTCCTGGATCTCGATCCCTGCTGCCTAAATTGTTTTGTGCATTTAAAAAAAATTATATTATAGAGCCCTTTGTGTGCACTTCCGGTAATAACGTATACCCTGGTATGGTACAGAAACGGTATGACGGTATGAAAATCTGAATACCACCTAACTCTAGCACAGAAATAGGGCACAATTGCCAGAAAATAAGCTTGTGAAAGTGTTTTTTGCACAGAGATTTTGAGATCCTCTGTCCAACTTTCATCATTAAAACTCTCCTGTCGGATTTATCTATGATTATGCACATGCGTAAAGGGATTTATGTACAATCCTAGCAGTCAACCGAGTTAAATCGACATCCTTTAATGGAAAAAGATTTTAATAAGAGTTAAATAAGGCGAATTATCATTGCTGTTGCGACATATGCACATTTCTTTATTATGTCACATTAGCTCACAATAATTATTATTTTGAAAACAGAATTTTGCTTCTTACTTTGATACAAGTTACGTCGACATTCCTTCTTAATTTGCTCGATAACGTTATGGAAAAAGAGTTAGACTTCTGTGAGATTTCAGGGAGGAGCAGTGATTACAGACAGTAATAGACAAGTCCTGTGTGGCACCCTTAGGAAAATATAGTGAAACACAACTCTCTGAAATACGTGTTAGTATCCTCACTTGACATGACAGAGAGATGACGATACATTTAATGTAGCATGATACACACACACAGAATGTTCTCAGAACTTCATGCTCCAAGTGTAGCTTTAAATATTTCAGTGCGGTAATGTTCTTCACTCGGGAGTCTGCTTCCCATACTTCTGGCTTCTCATACCCACATTTTCAGATTAGTCCAATTTCTAATCTGTCAGTGATATGAAACTTTATGCCAGATCTCATTATAATCAGCCTTTGTTCCTGACTAATCCCTCTACTGATGCAATACTGTAATTACAGATTCTCTACAATGTCAATCCATTGATAAATATAAAACAACAATAACAGCAATTAATTTGTTCTACTGTAAAACTGTCCATTATTTGGTCGTCTTAAAATCCAACCACTGCAAGTCACCACACCAGCAAGTCACCAAGTCATCCTTGAAGGACTCATGTTAAGTAAATGATTGGTGAAGTAGGCTTGAGTCTTCTGAAATGCCTGGATAACCAGTCTCTTATTAGTGTACTCATAGATACTTTACTTGACGTAGTGGGTGGGAGACCAGGACTCAGGACTCAGCCTGAACAAGTGGCTTAAGAAAGTGGTTCTACCATTGCCTTCTATAGGACTGCTGCCCAGGCACTGCCAGCTTGACTGGGAGGACCCACTCACACCGTACTTCGGGGGAAATGGGAAAGGCGGTTCCAAAGTTTAATATGGTGCCTGCCAGGCAGTCAGTCGCCTGTGACTTAAGCCAAGCTTCTAGTCCCCATAAACAATTGTCAGACAGATGCTGCCATGCACCATAATTACCCAGCCAAACAACCTGTCATTAGTTTTCACTCTATTTTTGGATTACCATATAATCAGCCAAATAGAAATACAGGGGCTTAACTGACTGATAATACCGCCAAAGCTACAAATGAGTGTCAGTTATGAGTAAGGAGACAGAGGGGGGGGAGCTGATAATGCATTGTCTGCTGCTGGGAGCCATAACAATATGCTTGAACAGCGTATCGGCAGCCCGGGGGCGAAAACAGTCCTTTTTTGTCTGAAATTAAATGCTGTGCGTTAACTAGGCTTCATTAAGTTCTCTGATATTGTCTCTCATTTTGCCTACACATGGTTTAACAGGCATAACTTTGTTGAAAAGGTCATAATTTGGGAACATTTGAATATGGGCATATAAAAAGGATTTAAGCAAATCATTTCTATGCTGGGTTGGAAGTACACTCTTAGAAAAAAGGATATTTGGACGTCCCCATAGGAGAACCCTTTTTGGTTTCAGGTAGAACTCTTTTGGGTTCCATGTAGAACCCTCTGTGGAAAGGGTTCTACAGTACGTGGAACCCAAAAAGGGTTCTACCTGGAACCCAAAAAGGGTTCTACCTGGAACCAAAGGGTTCTTCAAAGGATTATCCTATGGGGAGAGCTGAATAACCATTTTAGGTTCTAGATTGCACTTTTTTTCCAAAGAGTGTACTGTATGTCAGTCGGTTTGCAATCCACTGTGCATTTAAATGTGTAATCTGGACATATACATATTGCTATATGTTATTAGAATGGTTTCATTTCAGTCTATTTCTGAGTTTAAGTTTGGTTAAGCCTATTGTACAGTATTGTTTTGTAATGTTAATTTGCTACAGCTCAAAACACTTCGATTGATGTCCAGTACCCACCATGTTAGCAGAAACCACTTCTGGTAGCTGCAGTACTCTGGGCTTAATTGAAAAGCCCTAAATCACTGCCCCTGGGTGAAAGGGTTTATTGAAACCTGCCATTCTGTCTTTGCTTAGGGGAGAGGATCTGAGGTACCTACCTTTGAGAGATGACTTAAGCACTTACGTACAAGTTCCTCCCTATGTGGATGAGCATCAGTCTGTGATGGAACAGAATCTTACTTGTACTTTCGTTGGCAGTGTGAATACCTGCCTGACGCCCGAACAGATAACTTCAGCTTTACCCCTCTCTAACATCACCGCTACAGTTTTATCTAATCATGTTATTTTGAGTTTCTGAAGCATGCTATGCAGGGACGCACGAAAGGCCATTGTGTTTGAGTTCACATTCTTCATCAAATGTTTGAAAGTAAAACCTTCATACCGAGGCACATAATAAGAACCAGTTGAGTTACAGGAAATGGGAGAGGGGAAAACATGAGAGGAGGAGAAATGTAGCGTCTAGACACCCCCTGTGTTTGTAAAAACGTATCTGCATGTAACTCTCACCCATGAGTCATGGGTAATGGCTCAGTTTAAGATTAAGGACCTTCTGGCCTTAACTAATTAGCGTCCTATCATGTGAAATGAATCCAAAAGAAATGTCAAGACTGATATGTAACATTTGAACAGGACACAATGAAAACATGTATAAACTATCTTTAGATTGATTGCAACATTCTAGTGTCTCGTTTCCTAACACCCGGCATTGAGCATCTAGGCCTATTTAATTGACAGCCTATTATGTACAGTAGGGATGGCAGTTTGCAATGATTTATTCAAACATTTGAATATGTTAATGTAGTCTTACAGAAGAACAATCTTTCTGCTGAAGGATTTGCCACTCAGTTTTCTATGTGTTCATCAATTCCCTTGCTCTCATTTAGACTGATCACATATGGGGCTGACTACCACAGCAAATCGTCTGTGTTTTGACTGTCTTAGCATATCTGGTTTTAAAAGATGAAGCAATTGAGTAGCTCCTATTAAAGCCGTGTTGAAAAAAAGGGGCATGGGAGCAAGTCACTGCATTGAAAGTTTCATTGAATGTCCTATAAATCCCAGGGGGAAATCATGTCACTCTTTCATAAGATGTCCGATTTAGCGCTGAAGGACCCAGTTCCATTCGAAATAGGACATTCTTTTTGCCAAAGGACAGCTCCACAATACTCTCTGATATTCCATATCGGAAAAGAAGCGGCCCATGGCATCCCTCTGTCAAGTAAATGTTTTCCAGAATGAAAACTTCATCAGATGGAAATCTGTCCAATCTAGTGGTCCTGTGTGTTGGGTATTTGGGAATCTGTCTTTCATGTGTTCTAGGGCTTGAGATGGAAGGAAAAAACAACTATGACATAACCCATTTCCTGTCACGACTCACGACTGGAGCAAGCAAACAAAGCAAAGCATGCCTACTTCCTGGTGGCAGCTTAGTACTTCCGGTGTCCTAATGATCCCTGGAGACTTGAGTTAACAGCTTGAGTTGAGCATTTGTCTGCTGTTCAGAATAGCCTTGTGGTGTTTGTTTTGATTATAGTAATTACTTGCACAATTTGTCTCTGTCTGATTTGGTCATATTTCTAGCCTAACATTTTTCCTACAGTTGCTTTGAGCTCCACACCTTCTATTTAACGATAGATACTGTCCATAGTTCTGATTAAGTTCAGTGTTGGGAAAACATGAGAAATATATCACCTGACATACCATCTCAGGAAACAGATGTCCTGCGGTTCAACAGAGCCCTTTTTCCTCTCTCCCTCCTCCCTCTTTCCTTCCATCAGTTCCTCTCTCCTTCCTGCCTTCTCTTTTTCACATGCACTTCATGATAATGCAGAAACAAATAGTCAACGACGGCTCTTTTTTTCTGCTGGGCTATCACTTTCCTCCAGAGCTGTCCAGTCGGGATGACTTTGTCATGCTCTCCTGCCTCTCTCATTTCCATATCATGTACAGAAAGGGGCCCGGGAGATGCCTCGAGGCCAATAGGAGAGCAGCATCTGTGCCGTGTGCCTTCCTAACAACCCTCTCCTCCACGCTCCACAGTTCAACAAGGACACGCAAACCTGGGAACAAATATGTTGAGCTTCACTTGCCTGACTTGAGCGGCGTGGCGTGCAAGTGTTGTATAATTGTGCCCAAAGTGATCAAGAGGATGTATGCTTGGAATACCTAAGGGCCTCACAGGGCCAGTAGAAATGGCACGTTTGTGAATTGTAGTAGTTGGGTCTGTACTCAGATGAGGAATAGTTGTTCTGACATCTGATTAGGATGACGGAAAGGGCTGGAACATCGCAGTAACAAGCAGCTATGTCCCATGTTAGCATACAGACAGACACCTGTCTTCCTTTGGCCCTCCTATCAGTGGCGGTCGGTGCCATTTAAGATGAGGAGGACAATGATTTTTATATGAGCATGTCCTTATTTCTATTACAGCGTATCGGATGACTGTCATTCATATTCCATTCACCCATCACCCAGCTCAATGTAACATCGATAGGTTTAGGCTACTACATAATACTAACATTTTCCCTATACCCATCATGAGGTTGCTACAACCTAGCCTATCAATTCAAGTTTACAACATAGGTGCACGGGTCGAGATAAGGTGACAGACAGTGACACATCCAATGCTGCCTTGCACACCACATACAAACAGCATGATCACTTTGCTCGTAGTAATTCCTTCTTGCATCTACGTGCTCTCCTCCTCTCTCCCCTTTTCCCTTCGCTTGTGGACTTCAGTGCACAACACATCAGCAGTCTGTGACCAGGTGAAATAACCTTTCCAAGCCAAACCTACATCGTCACCATAATAGCTAATGTCATAGTCAACGTAGCTAATAGAACTTATGCATTAGTAAACCCACTACAATCATGCAGTACAGTGTACAGTCAGCAAGCAGTTTAGCATTTACACCAGCAGGCCCCGGTGGCAATAAATTCGTAAAACCAAAAGCGTACCTTGACATGAAAGAATTCCAATGTTGGATAGCCATACCCAGCTAGCTAACATAGCATCACTCTCCATTTGAGCCAGGTATTTTTTTTTTTTTTTTTTACCTTTATTTTACTAGGCAAGTCAGTTAAGAACAATTCATTATTTTCAATGACGGCCAAGGAACATTGGGTTAACTGCCTTGTTCAGGGGTAGAACGACAGATTTGTACCTTGTCAGCTCGGACTTCGAACTTGCAACCTTTCGGTTACTAGCCCAACGCTCTAACCACTAGGCTACGCTGCCGCCCCGATTTAAGTAGGATTAACTAGCTAGCTGCATTCACTAGCTAATTAAGTGAAAGTGAAAATATAGCTAGCTCTCTCTCTCTCTTGCTTCTCCTTCATTTTTTAAGAAATGTATTTGTTCAAAACTGTTCAACAATTGTCCTTCTCTCTCTTTGAGTCTACTACTCACCACATTTTGTGTACTGCAGTACTAACTAGCTGTAGCATATGCTTTCAGTACTAGATTAATTCTCGGATCCTTTGATTGGGTGGACAAAATGTCAGTTCATGCTGCAAGAGCTCTGATAGCTTGGAGAACGTCCTCCGGAAGTTGTCATTACTGTGTAATTCTGTAGAAGGGGGGTGAAAACCATGAGCCTATTAGGTTTTGTATTGAAGTTAATGTACCGAGGAGGGTGCAAACTAGCTGTCCTCTGGCTACACAATGGTGCTACTCTACAGAGTGCTGTTGAGGCTCCTGTAGACATTCATTGCAAAACAGTGTGTTTTAATCAATTATTTGGTGACATTAATATTTTTAGTATAGTTTTATCAAAAATTGTATGTTTCACAATTTTAATTTGTATGAAATTCACCGAGGTGAATGGTCCTCCCCTTCCTCCTCTGAGGAGCCTCCACTGCCTTCTACCAATCCCATATGGAGAGGTACCTTCCTTTTCTGCTCTCTGCTTTGTGTAGTACAGTTGTGGACTGGACATTGTTTCCATCCTGGACATCTGTCTCTAAGACTAACAGACCACCACAAAGAGAGAAGGGCTCACAAACCTGGGAAGAATAGTCTGTGTGCGTCGGAAGAATGCCATGGTCTGGGTCTGCACTCCGCAGTGGGAGAACAAGCAACATATTGGACCTGGTAGGGGGCATAGGACAGGAAGAAAAACACAAACCAGGAATTGTGCTGATTGCGCATTATGCACATGTGATCCCATTCTCTCTCCATGCAATATAGACTCAAAAGCTATATTTTCTGTTATTCTTATTAACTTAGCCCTTGTACAAGAACTGCAGTAACACATACTCCTTGCACACAGACACTGATACCATACCGGCCACTGCTCACGAAGGCGGAGAGCTATTCATCATGGCCTAAAAAGGTTTTGCAGTCACGCCTCCACCTTCGGAATAAAATCTGTCATGCCACATGTTCTTTCCTAAGTCTTGTCTGAGGGGTAGCCTTGGAATGAGGCGGTACCCTGGGTATTGTGATGCTCACCCTTCTCTGATTGGGTGAGTAAACCAGTCACTGTTGTTGAGTCTTTGGGGTGTGATTGGTTGCATAGTGCCGTACATGCTGCACCGAGGCAGGCTGGATGGAGGGCTAGCTACAGTAGCCTTTTCCATGTGGAGGAGAGGTTAGAGATGTTGATTTAGACTGCCCCTGGAAGTGAAGATGAAACACTCAGTTTAATAAGGTAGGGATGTGGGTTTGATGTGTGTTTGGGCGGTGCATGCATGCGTGTGTGTGTCTCTCTCCATATGTTTGAGTTGTTGGGGTTAGAAGTTGTCTGTTTTCCCCCTCCACTGCCACCTCCCTTTCTCTGCTTAAGTGTAATCTGCTAATCCTGCTTTAAGTGCTGTCGTCATGGCAGCATTAAAGCTGGAATTTTGCTATTTTTGTTATATCATCGATTTGCATCTCGTCCAGTCGGATTTTCCCACTTTTTATGCTTCTCGTTCCTGGATCAGTTCCCTGAAACACTTTTATCACAAGTGATGGCTGACAGATTGAAGGCATTATCAGGGGCAGGGTCACACAGAGTGGCAACACAGCAGGGGTCTCATAAATAAACTGAATATACATTCCAACGATTCTGGAATGGATGAGAGGAAATTCCCAATGTCTCCGATTACATACTTCAGAAAAAGAACTGAAGGCCTGTGGTATCACACACTCAGTACCATTTCTAGTGTTCCTGTTGCAGATGTTCAGATTGTTTGGTGCATAGATGGAATGTTCTGGCATACTTTTTGCCAGACTGACGGGCCCACGATGTTACATATGGTTTCACCTGGCATTTGACCCCAACTCACAGCTTTTTGAGTCTAGGTGAAACTGAAACTCACATATTTGGCCTCATCCAGGTGTTGAGGCAGTCCTTTGCGTTTCTGTGAAGCTGCTGCAGTGCAGATGGTCTGGTGTATTGTCCGGTTATGAAACCTGGAGGAGAGGTCCAGTCAGGACTTGTTAAGATCTGGGAGATGTTAATGTGTGCGTGTGGCTGACAGCCTCTTTATGGCTGTCTTATAGGGCATAACCAGCAACTTCTCGTCTTAAGATACTTCTCAGGATAGAACTCATCTCTCATCACTCTCTTTGAGATGTTTAGATCTCAATGTGAGCGTTTCCAACCCCCCAGCCTCTGGCCCAAATCTTGCTGATAGCCTACTCAAGGGAAGGCTGTACTAACAAAACAATGTTTCGCTGTCCATAGTGACAAAGCTCTGGAAGGTTTCCATTTTCAGAATTTTGCCTGGTATATCATTCTGAATTTATAGGCCTCTACAAAAAAAAAAATTGGGCCACTTAAATTATTGTGTTTGACACACTGCCTTTTTTACATCTGGAAATGATTGCATGTCAAATCAAATTTTATTTTATCACGTACCGAATACAACAGGTGAAATGATTACTTACAAGCCCTAACCAGCAATGCCGTTTTAAGTAAATATATACTAAATAAACTCAAGTTAAAAAAGTAACACAATAAAATAACAATAACGAGAGTCACTTTACCCCTACCTACATTTACATATCACCTCAATTACCTTGACTGACCTGTACCCCGCGCATTGACTCGGTACCGGTACCCCCTAGATATAGCCTTGTAGAATCATAGAGTGAGTCTCTGTCAGTCTCTGTTAACCTAACACCCCTAACCTTCCTTTTTCTATCTCTCTGTTCCCCCTGTCTCAGACACTACCACCTTCACATTTCTCACACCAATCATGATCCACCCAAAATTATCACCCAATACTGTACAGTACACCTGTGCTATCTTAATTGGATCCCTCTGTTGTCACAGATAATTTAAAAAAAGGCTTCTTAAATCAGTCATTTCCGCTTTAAAAAGTCAGACTTGATTTATCCTAACTAAAAATGGATCAACCCCTACAAAAATGTCCATTAATTATAATCCACATAATAATTAGCATTTCTTGTTGCTGCAGACTTATTTTCCTGCTGGGAGAAACTGGTCAAATTATAATATTACATCTGTATGTCAATAGCACTTTTGCATAGATAATAAACAGAGAGTAGCAGCAGTGTAAAAAACTGAATAATAATAATAATTTATATGCTTGATGTTGGTAAATGTTAATCAAGGAACATCTATTAGTTTTATAGTTCAACCTCACAGTTCTTGTACTTCTTGTATCTCAGTCAGCAGTGTCACAACATGGTCCTTAAACCGCCTCAGAGCTTTTTTCTACCTCTTCAGGCAACCAACTTATACCAGCTGTAATAAGCTAAAGTCCTTTCAAATGTAGTGACCATGATTGTGTTTTATCACGCACTTGGACAGATTGAATATTCACGCCTGAGGAAGCATGCAGCGTCAAGAAGTGGTATTGGTTCACACTGTCCTGGAGTAGTCCTGGAGGAGTCTCTTGCCTTGCAGAAACTGTTAGAGGAGGTCACCGGAGGTCAGCTATATTGACCTATGGAGGCCTGTCATGCTCAATGCTGTTGATTGCTATTAACCCGCTCCACTGGGTACTAGTACTGTAACGCTTGGCTCTGCTGGAGGCCAACAGATGCTCCAGGCTTGCTGCTCACTGAGGTATTACTCATGCCTCACCACACTCACTATTTATCCCCTAATGTTGTTTGAGTTTAAATGAATTGAAGCAATGTTTTAGTTTGAATACTTATGGGATAGTTTGGATAGCTGTTTACACCGCTGCATAAATGTATTGGCGTACAGTATAGGGTGACAATTGGTTGCATCATGATTGGTGTTTCAATTGATTGAAGCCATGTTTGACATACAGATGTACTATTATAATTTGACCAGTTTCTCACAGCAGGAAAATAAGTCTGCAGCAACAAGAAATGCTAATTATTATGTGGATTATAATTAATGGACATTTTTGTAGGGGTTGATCCATTTTTAGTTAGGATAAATCAAGTCTGACATTTTAAAGTGGAAATTACTGATTTAAGAAGCCTTTTTTATTCTCTGTGAACAACAGAGGGATCAAATTAAGATAGCACAGGTGTACTGTACAGTATTGGGTGATCATTTTGGGTGGATCATGATTGGTGTGAGAAATGTGAAGGTGGTAGTGTCTGAGACAGGGGGAACAGAGAGATAGAAAAAGGAAGGTTAGGGGTGTTAGGTTAACAGAGACTGACAGGCCTCTATGATTCTGCTCAGTGACGTGTGGCAGCCTGGCAGCAGGACCATAACATGGGCACTGTGGGGTCAGGGTAGACACTAGACAGGTGGGGGTGGGCCCTGTCCCTTTGGAGGTGCCCAGGCAGGGTGCCAGATGGGAGATGGTATGCCGAGGAGCTTACCGACAGGAAACTGCCAGGGCCACGTTTGTTCCGCTGACAACCCGCATCTCCGCTCGACCTGGGCAAGCGTACATTCCTCAAAGTGATAGGCTTCAGAGGGGGCCTGCTACTCTCTCACACACATATACCCAAGACACACACACACACACACATTCTCTCTTTCTCTCTCACCTCTCGCTCTCTCTCTATTCCACCTTCTGTCCCCTTCTCCCGCGGTCTAGCGCGTACTATCTCTTTCTCCCTCTGTCTGTCTGTCTCGCTCCCCCCTCAGTCTTTATTCCTTCTTCCCGTAACTCCCGGCGAGGCGTGCAGGATTCCTCCATGCTGAGGGGATTAAGCGCCTGGGAGGGCATCAGGGATCTGATTGGTGAGGACCTGCTCTTGTTCCTATTGGATGGGCGTGGGACAGTGCAGCAGTGGTGGGCTCTCAGAGCCAACGGGGGATTGGACAGGACAACAGTGGGCACTACTGTGGTTGTGTAACTAACCTCAGATCCAGGGAGGGACATCCTTTAGCATCAGGTACGAATTAGCGAGGGAATTCCACTGATTTTTCGAGTTAGATTTCCACAGATTGACAGTCCCTGTTCTCTCTAAGGGTTTTGAATCTGTGAAAAGCTTTGACCTTTGGAGCGAAGCTCCGGCACTTAGAGAGGGTGGGAAAGTCAAACGCAGGCGACGCAGCGGAGCAAGTGTTTGTCACACGCTCCCGTTGCATTTTGTATCAGACACGCACTGCAGGGATGTCGACCATCTGAGGCAGCAGCGGAGGCGACACAGAGACAATCTGACTGTCAGCTTTGTCTCTCAGGGGTTCGATGGAAACACTCTACCAACCTTCTAATGTCCCGCACGCAGCACCTTTCTGTTGTTTCCTCAGTAGACAACTCAGACTCCATTTAGAAATCAGGAAATGAGAAGGCCTGAGGAGCGTTTTTCATGGTTTGTCTCACTCCTTCCTGCTCTTGTTTCCCACAGGTCCTGTGGCACCTGGACATCTTTCGCCGGAGCTTCCGGCAGCTGACCACACACAAGTGCATGGAGGACTCGTGTATCTTCTGTGCCCTGAAGGTAAGAGTCTAGACCTGTGGGTGGAGAGAGGATGGGGCCTGTGGGTGGAGGAGTTGATTCACTTATTCATGAATCCTTTCCAGGTAATGCCTTCCAAAGAATGCAGATAGAGGATGGTTATTTTGGTATTGGACTGTTGCGTTTATTTTAACAGTAAATCTAGGAGTATTTTCTCAAGTGACTTTTGTGGATTTAGCTGAGTGCCCCCAGAGAGATGGAGGACCATGCCTTTGAATGTGAACATGTGTATCTCAGCATGTGAATTGTCAGTAAGTAAGTAATCTACCCTGGTGTGGACAGGCAGTGGTTGGATGTCTGGACAGTGGTTATGGATTGTGCACCATGGATCTCTCTCTGACTGTCAGACTCCTGAACAGCTAATCAAATGGCTACCCAGACTATTTGCATTGCCCCCACCCCCGGAACGCTGCTGATACTCTCTGTTATTATCGATGCATAGTTACTTTAATAACTCAGCCTACATGTACACATGACCTCAATTACCTCGACACCGGTGGCCCGCACATTGACTCTGTACCGATACCCCCTGTATATAGCCCTGCAATTGTTATGTACTGCTGCTCTTTAATCATTTGTTATTCTTATCTCTTACTTTTTTTGTGGTATTTTCTTAAAACTGCATTGTTGGTTAAGGGCTTGTAAGTAAACATTTCACTGTAAGGTTGTATTGTTGTATTCGGTGCATGTGACAAATTTGATTTGATTTTTGACAATTTGATTTGATTTGATCTGGACAGACTGCTGAATGTAGATCATTGGCTTTAGCCAGCTCCCCCCCTCTCTTTTTTCCTTTCTGTCTCTCTATCTCCCTTACACTCCCTCTTTCTCCCCCTTTCTCTCTCACTCTGCTCCCTCCAATCCCCCCTCTCTCATCACTCTTTCTTTTATTATTACATTCCATCTAATGTGCAGGAATGCCACTGGCACTCTCCATCAAACGTTCAATATTTTAGTTGGGAATGAGAGGCTCTCTCCTGTGCTTTCCCCTGTTCGTTTGTCTCTGTCGGTCTCTCTGTCTGTGAGGAGTGTGACGGACTCAATGGTTCTCTCTCTGTTTCACCGTGATGGTCCGTCTCGCTGTCTTAACGTGTCCGTGACCGTCTCCTTCTCACTGTGACCAATGACCATTCTCTATATATCTCACCATGACCGTGTATTTCTGTCTGAGTGTGGTCTATCAAACTTAGATGTTACGCAGTACTGGACTCTGTCGGGCGTTCCAAATCTCTGTCCAATTGTCTGGCTGGCAGAACCAGACTAGCTTTGCCTCTATGCTACTTTCATTACACCACAAGACTCATCCTGTGGGCCAGAAGTTATTTTTCTTCCTGTTTTGAGTCGCTGATTTGATCTTAATGAGGAGGTGTCACAAACTCACACACACCCGAGGTGACAGTCGAGGCTGCGTAAATGCCTTTTGAGTGGCTGCAGGATGGCACTTCACACACTCAGCCGTGTGGGATTTTTTATCCCCAAATGCAGATTTAATGAGTTCTTGTGAATCTGAGTGGTGTGATCTGCGATGCATTAGGGCTGCAGGGCCATCAGAGGGGTTTGATGGTGACATTTGAAGGCATTTCTGATTCCTTTGTGGGTCTGTGGCAGGCAGGCAGGCAGGCAGGCAGGCAGGCAGGCAGGCAGGCAGGCAGGCAGGCAGGCAGGCAGGCATGGCTTAGAGCAGCTGAATCTGGCCAGCTGGCAGGACTTGGAGAGTGAAAGAGCCCTGTGGGTTCAACGAGGCCATCCTTTTAGCTACTGGCTAACTAGGTCTGGTCCTTTTAACTGTGACCGGTTAGCTGGTTTCACACTCGTGTCTACTGTACCTCAGTGTGAGTCATAGTCATTGTAGGCTTAAGTGTACTTCTGCTGCTCCCTCTGCACTTTCTCTCTCTCTCTCTTTCACTCTATCCCCCCCCCCCCCCCCCCCCCCTCTCACATTCTCTCTCCCCCTCTGCTCTCTCCACATCTCCCTATGCTCCCTTTCCCTTTTCTTTTCCTCCATCTCCCTCTCTCTCCCTCCCTCTGGTCTCCCCCTCTCCTCTCTTTCTCTCCCTCTCTCTTGATGTTTCAGCCTTATCGGAATTCACCAGGGCTCATTTGAGGGGTCGATTACAGGGCATTTCTGCCAGGCATTTAATTTGAGAAGAATTATTAGGCTATGATCATTTATCCTCTCCCCACTTCTTTCCCTGCCGCTCCTGTTCTCTCTCCCTTACCTCACCCACCTCTTCTCTTCTCCTCTCGCTCTCTCTCCTCCTTGCGCAAGATAAATTGAGGTGCAGCGGCAGGGCAAACGTGTGTATGTGTGTGCGCGTGCGTGCGTGTGGGTGTTTGTGTGCCTGCATGTGTCTGTGTCCGCTTTCCCAATAAACACTCACATTGTTCAGGGTGTTTTTTGATTGAGGAAACAGAAAGACATTATAATGGGCCATCTTCTCTCAGTAAGTCTAGGTTGTGTTATGAGATTAGTCCATTCGTAAGGATGTCTTGCATCTGAACTTGTCATGCCCTGCGAACCCTGTGAAATGATCAATCAATCAATCAATCAAATGTATTCAAGAAGCCCTCCTTACATCAGCTGATGTAATGTACAGAAGCCCAGCCTAAAGGCCAAAACAGAAAGCAATGCAGGTGTAGAAGCACGGTGGCTCGGAAAAACTCCCTAGAAAGGCCAAAACCTAGGAAGAAACCAGGCTATGAGGGGTGGCCAGTCCTCTTCTGGTTGTGCCGGGTTGAGATTATAACAGAACATGGCCAAGATGTTCAAATGTTCATAGATGACCAGCAGGGTCAAATAGTAATAATCACAGTGGTTGCAACAGGTCAGCACCTCTGGAGTAAATGTCAGTTGGCTTTTCATAGCCGATCATTGAGAGTCTCTAGAGAGTTGAAAACAGCAGGTCCGGGACAAGGTAGCACGTCCGGTGAACAGGTCAGGGTTCCATAGCCTCAGGCAGAACAGTTGACATTGGAGCAGCAGCACAACCAGGTGGACTGGGGACAGCAAGGAGTGACCAGGCCAGGTTGTCCTATAATTTCTTTACTCCAGAAAGTGTGAAAGTTATTGACCCTGCTATGTTATTGTGTTTCTTGTTGTTTCTAGAGTATCTTTGCCCAGTTCCAGTTCAGCAGTGAGAAGGTGCTGCCGTCTGACGCGCTCCGCAGCGCCCTGGCCAAGACCTTCCAGGACGAACAGCGCTTCCAGCTGGGCATCATGGACGACGCTGCAGAGTGCTTCGTAAGAGACAACCCTCCCTCACTCTTCCTCTCTCACCTCCCTTATTCCTCCATACTTATTTACCTTATCCCTCACTTCCCCACGTGCATTACCCTTCATTCTTCCACTCCTGCTTATTTTTTTATATATACATCTACAGTTGAAGTCGGAAGTTTACATACACTCAGGTTGGAGTCATTGAAACTCGTTTTTCAACCCCTCCACAAATGTCTTGTTAACAAACTACAGTTTTGGCAAGTCGGTTAGGACATCTACTTTATGCATGACACAAGTAATTTTTCCAAAAATTGTTTACGGACAGATTATTTCGCTTATCACAATTCCAGGGAGTCAGAAGTTTACATATATTAAGTTGACTGTGCCTTTAAACAGCTTGGGAAATTCCATAAAATGATGTCATGGCTTTAGAAGCTTCTGATAGGATAATTGACATAATTTGAGTCAATTGGAGGTGTACCTGTCGATGTATTTCAAGGCCTACTTTCAAACTCAGGGCGTCTTTGCTTGACATCATGGGAAAATCAGAAGAAATCAGCCAAGACCTCAGAAGAAAAATTGTAGACCTCCACAAGTCTGGTTCATCCATGGGAGCAATTTCCAAACGCCTGAAGGTACCACGTTCATCTGTACAAACAATAGTACGCAAGTATAAACCCCATGGGACCACGTAGCCGTCATACCGCTCAGGAAGGAGACGCGTTCTGTCTCCTAGAGATGAACGTACTTTGTTGCGAAAAGTGCAAATCAATCCCAGAACAACAGCAAAGAACCCTGTGAAGATGCTGGAGGAAACGGGTACAAAAGTATCTATATCCACAGTAAAACGAGTCCTATATCGACATAACCTGAAAGGCCGCTAAGCAAGGAAGAAGCCACTGCTCCAAAACCTCCATAAAAAAGCCAGACTACGGTTTGCAACTGCACATGGGGACAAGATCGTACTTTTTGGAGAAATGTCCTCTGGTCTGATGAAACAAAAATATAACTGGCCATAATGACCATCGTAATGTTTGGAGGAAAAAGGGGGAGTGCTGGCAAGCCGAAGAACACATCCCAACCGTGAAGCACGGGGGTGGCAGCATCATGTTGTGGGGGTGCTTTGCTGCAGGAGGACTGGTGCACTTCACAAAATAGATGGCATCATGAGGATGGAAACTGATGTGGATATATTGAAGCAACATCTCAAGACATCAGTCAGGAAGTTAAAGCTTGGTTGCAAATGGGTCTTCCAAATGGACAATGTCCCCAAGCATACTTCCAAAGTTGTGGCAAAATGGCTTAAGGACAACAAAGTCAAGGTATTGGAGTGGCCATCACAAAGCCCTGACCTCAATCCTATAGAACATTTGTGGGCAGAACTGAAAAAGCGTGTGCGAGCAAGGAGGCCTACAAACCTGACTCAGTTACACCAGCTCTGTCAGCAGGAATGGGCCAAAATTTACCCAACTTATTGTGGGAAGCTTGTGGAAGGCTACCTGAAACGTTTGACCCAAGTTAAAGAATTTAAAGGCAATGCTACCAAATACTAATTGAGTGTATGTAAACTTCTGACCCACTGGGAATGTGATGAAGGAAATAAAAGCTGAAATAAATCATTCTCTCTACAATTATTCTGACATTTCACATTCTTAAAATAAAGTGGTGATCCGAACTGCCCTAAGACATTACTAGGATTACATGTCAGGAATTGTGAAAAACTGTGTTTAAATGTATTTGGCTAAGGTGTATGTAAACGTCCGACTTCAACTGTATATAGAAACAGAAGAGCTAAGAGATCAGCTGAAAGGGATGTCATAGCTAAATGCTGTATGTTGACACCAGACATTTGCAGTAGCATAACATTTACAAAACAGTGGTAGAGTCACTATTTTCTTTGGCAGAACAAAGGAAAGTTTGGGAAGTGTTTTTCACTTTGGGAAGCTGCAGGGCAGAGTTCTGTACAGGGCCTTTTCCTGATCCCACCGACAGTAAGCAGAGTCCACCTGGTCTCCAAACTACGACAAAGAAACCAACGAGCCTGCTCCCTCCTTCTCCCCTCTCAGAGGTGCATGATTGTAAAGAATCATTTATTTCCTCCATACCAGGTAATCTTATAGGCAATGCCATTGGGCAGCCAACCAGAGGATTGTTCCTTACCCTGTATCTCTATCTGGGCCTGTTCTCTCCTCTCCACCTCTCTTCCTTCTCTCCTATCTCTCCTCTCTCCCCCTCTTCTGCTTGTTTAGCAGCCCTTATGTTCTGCTGACAACCGGGAACATACAAAAACTGCAACTTGGGTGGTTTTTTAATGTGTATTATTCGAGGTGTTTGGCTGAGGTCCGGAGGCAGTGAGATGGTGGGTGCGGGGCAGATGCTAACTGTACACTGGACCCTCCCCGTGGAGACCCTCTTTCTGCGGTGCTGCAGCTTATGTGTGCAGAACTCTGCTGTGATCCCACCGCCCAGAGGGCTCCTGCCTGCAGTTCGAGTGATCAATCAACCAGTAAATTATCCAAGTATAACCGACCAGAGCCTCTGTGATTCACTGGACTTCAGTGATTTTTTTCAAAAGGATATTTTCTTTGTGTGTTGGTTTTGTCATGACGTAGTCGTGTGATTAAGTAAAAAAATAAATGTGGACAAGCACACACACACTTGCGTACATACACAATTACACACCAAAAAAACGGGCATAACGCTAACGTGACTGTCTCTACCTGTTGCCCCCACAGGAGAATATTCTAATGCGGATCCATTTCCACATCTCAGACGAGACCAAAGAAGACATCTGCACAGCCAAGCATTGCATCCCACACCAGAAGTTTGCCATGACCCTCTTCGAACAGGTCAGCACAAACACAAGCATCAGTACAAATACAAGCCCAAGTAAATTCTTTATATTATCACAGTCAATCAAAACATTTTTAATCTCAGAATTGATCTGCCCATCCATTCCTATTTTAATGAACTGAAGTGAATTCATCTCTGCTTATCATAGTCACGTAACTTGATGTGTGTGTGTGTGTGTGTGTTTGCAGTGTGTGTGCAGCAGCTGTGGGGCCTCCTCTGACCCACTGCCCTTTATTCAGATGGTGCACTACATCTCCACCACCTCCCTCTGGTAAGTAACCCTCTGACTGGGGAAACAGCACTGAGCCGACTGGTTCTGACTGGGACTGACTAGTGCTCTGACTGGGACTGACTAGTGCTCTGACTGGTACTGACTAGTGCTCTGACTGGTACTAACTAGTGCTCTGACTGGTCCTAACTAGTGCTCTGACTGGTCCTAACTAGTGCTCTGACTGGTCCTAACTAGTGCTCTGACTGGTCCTAACTAGTGCTCTGACTGGTCCTAACTAGTGCTCTGACTGGTCCTAACTAGTGCTCTGACTGGTCCTAACTAGTGCTCTGACTGGTCCTAACTAGTGCTCTGACTGGTCCTAACTAGTGCTCTGACTGGTCCTAACTAGTGCTCTGACTGGTCCTAACTAGTGCTCTGACTGGTCCTAACTAGTGATCTGACTGGTCCTAACTAGTGCTCTGACTGGTCCTAACTAGTGCTCTGACTGGTCCTAACTAGTGCTCTGACTGGTCCTAACTAGTGCTCTGACTGGTCCTAACTAGTGCTCTGACTGGTCCTAACTAGTGCTCTGACTGGTACTAACTAGTGCTCTGACTGGTACTAACTAGTGCTCTGACTGGTACTAACTAGTGCTCTGACTGGTACTAACTAGTGCTCTGACTGGTACTAACTAGTGCTCTGACTGGTACTAACTAGTGCTCTGACTGGTCCTAACTAGTGCTCTGACTGGTCCTAACTAGTGTTCTGACTGGTACTGACTAGTTCTGACTGGTACTGACTAGCTCTCACTGGTACTAACTAGTGTTCTGACTGGGACTGACTAGCTCTCTTATTCTTGGGGTTAGGAGCTGTCAGCAACACCTTTCTGGGCTATGGGAGGAGAATCATCCCGCTGTTAGGCTACAGACTAGCTGTAGTGAACCAGGGGCCGCCTGCCTGCCCGCCCGCCTACGTCTCCAGCTGTGTGCTGTAGCCAGTCAACCCAGAGGGCTTGTTATGCTATGAGCAAACTTCTTATGCAAAAGTTATGAAATGTCTCCATTCATATTTCATGAGATGAGTCTGGTATTTGTTCTGTATGGGCTCTATCTGATTCTTGAACGCTGTTCTGGCCCAGATATAAGCCCAAAATCCCCCAACACAAGCCTCTCTCTCTCTCTCTCTCTCTCTCTCTCTCTGTCTTAGAGAAACACACACATACACAAACACACTCTCCACGAACCCCTCAGAGGAGTGTGTTGTATCCTGACAACGGTTTGTTTGCCAATAACAAAGGTCTGTCTCCTGAGACCTAGTCATCTCTCCTGCACCAGAGCCCAGAGCAAAGCTACAGTATAACCCTGGAGCGTCTTTGAGGTGTGCACCTCTATAGGTGGAGAGATCTCCCCAGAGACCTGGAGAGAATGGGAAGGGACAAAGAGTCACCTTGTAGATGAGTGCCCTGCAATGAAGGGCAGTGCTGTCTCACATGAACAGTAACACCCGTGTTAAGGCTGGGGCTGTATTGTCTGTCTTTTAGTACGATGTCTTTATTGAAAAGTGTTTTTATCGAAAAGTGACTTACATTTAACACACTCTGTATATGTGGATGACTCACACCCACAACCCCGGTGTTGCAAGGACTAGACGTCTGAGTGAGTGTCGTCTCATACTGTCGATGTCTGAGTGTCAGTGTTCTGTGTGTTTCTGCTACAGTAACCAGGCGGTGAGGATGTTGGAGTGTAGAGACAAGCCCACACCAGACATGTTTGGAGAGTTGCTCCGCAACGCCAGCACTGTGGGAGACCTACGCAACTGTCCGGTGAGTTTCGCAAAGGCGATATCGTAACCTACGAGGTTCATCCTAGGCGTGATTATACTAGCACACTATATTTTACCATACTATAGACCAGGGTTTCCCAGCCACCGGGTTCCGGACTGGTACCTGGGCCGCTGGCCCTGGGTATAAAAATAAGAATATAGATTTTTTTCCCCCCTAGCAAATGGGACAGTAATCAATTAACTCGCCGCAGCCCATTCTGTGAGCCAATCACGCTTTTCTTACTCCCTGAAGCATAGAAAAAAGACAAACCCACAACACGTGCTGATTGGATGAACTGGACAAGTCTCTTACATTCTGTCAGTAGCCTCCTAAACGTGTCAGTGCCAGAGTGCCGTTGTAGTTACAGTCGCAAGTTTACATGGACATGGATGATATGCAATTTACAAAAACATGAATGTGACAGCGTTCTACACTGAACAAATATATAAACACAAAACATGTGCATTTTTTGTCCCATGTTTCATGAGCTGAAATAAAAGCTTATTTCTCACATACCTGTTAGTGAGCATTTCTCCTTTGCCAAGATAATACATCCACCTGACTGGTGTGGCATATCAAGAAGCTGATTATTAAACAGCATGCTCATTACACAGGTGCACCTTGTGCTGGGGACTATAAAAGGCCATTTTAAAATGTGCAGTTTTGTCACAACACAATGCCAGAGATGTCTCAAGTTTTGAGGGAGTGCGCAATTGGCATGCTGACTGCAGGAATGTCCACCAGAGCTGTTGCCAGGGAATGTAATGGTAATTTCTCTATCTTAAGCGGCCTCCGACGTCATTTTAGAGAATTTGGCAGTATGTCCAACCAGCCATCACAACTGCAGACCTTGTGTATTGCCTCATGTGGGCGAGCGGTTTTCTGATGTCAATGGTGTGAACAGAGTGCCCTATGTTGGTGGTGGGGTTATGGTATGGGCAGGCAGAAGCCATGGACAATGAACACAATTGCATTTTATTGAAATACGTGAGGAGATCCTGAGGTCCATTGTCATGCCATTCATCCGTCACCATCACCTCATGTTTCAGCATAACAGACGGCCCCATGTCGAAAGGATCTGTACACAATTCCTTTAAGCTGAAAATGTCCCAGTTCTTCCATGGCCTGCATACTCACCAGACTTGTCACCCATTGAGCCTGTTTGGGATGCTCTGGATTGACGTGTACGACAGCGTATTCCAGTTCCCGCCAATATCTAGCAACTTCACACAGCCGTTGAAGAGGAGTGGGACAACATTCCACAGGCCACAATCAGCCTGATGAACTCTGTGAAGGAGATGTGTCGTGCTGCATGAGGCAAATGGTGGTCACACCAGATACTGACTGGTCTTCTGATCCACACCCCGACCTTTTTTGGGGGGTATCTGTGACCAACAGATGCATATCTATATTCCAAGTCATGTGAAATCCATAGATTAGGGCCTAATTTATTTATTTAAATTGACTGATTTCCTAATATGAACTTTAACTCAGTAATATCTTTGAAATTGTTGCATGTTGCGTTTATATTTTTGTTCATTGTATATTGCATTTATATTTACCACATATTATTGCTTATGGTGGTGAAAATGGTCTGATTTATTAATTTCTTGGAGCCACTTTTTGGGGGATTATTCAGTCAATGAAAATAACTGTACTCTCACACATATGCACGCTCAGACACACAATCTAACTGAGGCTTGTATTGAGTGTGTGTAACGCCTGTCGTCGGAAGGAGTGGACCAAAGCGCAGCGTGAAAAGTGTTTATGATTATTTATTTATCAAAAAACACTTGAACAAAGTAACAAAATGAAAGCAAACAGTTCTGTCAGGTAACAGAGACTAAACAGAAAATAAGTACCCACAAAACATAGGTTGGAAAAGGCTACCTAAGTATAATTCCAAATCAGAGACAACGATAGACAGCTGCCTCTGATTGGGAACCACACTCGGCCAAAAACAAAGAAGTAGAAAACATAGAAATAAAGAAACTAGAATGCCCACCCTAGTCACACCCTGGCCTAACCAAAATAGAGAATAAAAGCCTCTCTATGGCCAGGGCGTGACAGTGTGGGGCGACTGGTTCAGCGGAACTCCATGGCGTCTAGAGTGGCCGTAAACAACATTCGGAGGTCATCCAAGCACACAGTCCTCAGTGCTCCGACTGTAACATCTCTGGGTTCGACACTGAACTGAAAGGACCAGGGGGGCTCAACATGAGCAGCTCAAAGTATTATTTGAAAATTTCAACCACATGAAATCTCCCAGTCAGACATTACTCCTATTATTCATGTACTCCCTCACAGCTTTGTCTTATCAAACATTAAAGCCTCTAAAGTCCCGTAAGGTGAACACTAGAGTCTACATATATCTAACGAGCTCCCACAATGTTGTACAATTAAAGACATTTTTCAGAACTGTATTTTTTTTCTCTGTAAGTATTGGCTGACTGAGGCTTCTACCGCTGGTCTGTGTGTGAGAAACCCCAGTGCTCTCATGTGCTGTGAGAAAGTCTCCTCTGTTTATGGCAAATTTGGCGTGTGCACAGTCGCTGCCTTCAGGGGGCCTTCCGCCTGCCTGTTTCCAGCCTCACTTCTGGGGAAAAGAGGTCAAGATGGCAGGTGCATGCGGTGACATGCGTCCCTCTCCCACGCAAACAAACGCACACACACACACACACACACACACACACACACACACACACACACACACACACACACACACACACACACACACACACACACACACACACACACACACACCGCTCTGGCCAAAATCAGCTTTATGAAAGGAATCCTGTGGTAAACCTTCTCTTAAGGAACCCCACATGCTGCTGGACCCAGTGTAAAGGACGGTTGGCTCTCTGTGACAGGCATAGAAGTGACACTTGAATTGGGGGATGTCATTGTCAGGACTTGGCCTACAGCCAGCTGACATTTTCAGACACAGCTTACTGTGAGTGCTGCCTTGAAACGAACCATCGTCAACGCTGAACTAGCTAAATGGATAAAGATCACTGCCCACTCAGTACGTAATGAGTCATGGTAGACTTTGCTTTAGGATTTCTTTGTTAGAGGATTTTGTGTTTATATTTGTGATTTATTACGCTCAATTTGCCGTCTGCCTCTCCCACTCCATCTCTTGCCCTCTACCTTTCTTCTCCCACCTCCTCTTCACACGGACTCTTCTTCCCTTTCTCTCCTCCTTCCCTCCTCTCTTTCTCCCTCCCTCCCTGCTTCAGAGTAACTGCGGGGAGAAGCTGCGCATCCGTCGGGTGCTGATGAACTCTCCCGAGATCATCACCATAGGTCTGGTGTGGGACTCTGACCACTCAGATCTGGCAGAGGACGTCATCCACAGCTTGGGCACCTGCCTGCGCCTGGGGGATGTAAGACACACACGCACACGCACACGCACACGCACACACACACACACACACACACACACACACACACACACACACACACACACACACACACACACACACTCTTACAGTTTCCTTTACAAGATGCCACAAGGTTAGGCTGTTCTGGGTTTGCATATGCTGTAATGTGTCTAGCCTCTAACACCAGAGTGGGTAAAAAGAAGTCTGATGTCTCTATACTCTGACTCAGTGGTAAACACACAAGTCAGGCACCGTCTTCCATCTCTATTGAATCTTTCATGGTGTTTACCGGCTGTAAAAGCGAGCTAACCTTTGAGAACCTCTGGAGAGTTGTGTTGTGATCTGATACCAACATTCCTGATGTCTGTTTGGGCCTGATGTAAATGTATGACAGGCAAAATGTATTATGGATTATGTTTACTGTAAGGGCCTAATTTGTTACTGACCTTGTGACTTGACCAGGAAAAATGACATTAACCCACATATGTTTTTGATGTACAGTATTGCAGTACAGTGTATTTTGAATTTCCTTATGGGGCTGAATATCAGTGCATCAATCTGTCCTCTCCTTGTGCCTCACAGCTCTTCTACAGAGTGACTGATGACAAAGCCAAGCAGGCAGAGCTCTACCTGGTGGGCATGGTGTGTTACTACGGCAAGCACTACTCCACCTTCTTCTTCCAGACCAAGATACGCAAGTGGATGTACTTTGACGACGCACATGTCAAAGAGGTAAAAAAATATATATAAAAAAATATATACCAAAATATATACCAAATGAATGGCTCCAGAAGTTGCCCTTATCCACAGATCTAAGATTACTTTAACCCTAGCCATAGCCATTATAATGAAAAAATATCTGACCCTGTGTCAGTGGTTAGGGGCAACTTTTACCTACTCTGTGTTAGACATGGGCATGAGTAATTGAGTACTCGAACGGATGTCAAAGCTCAATATTTAACCAGAGATCAAATACTGTAAAACTATTTGGTGGAATGTGCTTTGTGGCTGCCTGAACGGGCAAGTAAAATTCTGTCTTGAAGACGATGTTAATTTGCTTTTACATCACACAGTTCTTCTCCCTAAATTATATTTCCCCTCTGTCTCATTCACTCAATTGCGTTCCGACCACTCCCTACGCTCGCGCGTGCTGAGTGCGCACACAAGCTCCCGTTAGGCATCCAGAAATAAATACCTATAAAAACATATCTAACTGATAGGATACACAAACTACATTCCTTGCAAATGATGACAGTTTTATCTTCAATTCAAAATGGACTGGTTGATTGAAGTAGGAAAATATGTGTTCCAACAACGAGCTTCAGTTTTGAAATAATTCCTGTCCTGTCTATTTTCCGCTTAGGCTACTTTGCGGACTGCCATTTAGAGTTAGTTAGCCTAGGCTATAACCCCACTAAGCATGGACAGGTTCCACACTGGAAATTTGCAAAAACATTAGTTTGATAAAGACAAAGAGCACATTTTTTGGGCTCCCAAGTGGCGCAGCGGTTTAAGGCACTGCATCGCAGTGCTAGAGGCATCACTAATGGTTCAACAGCCAGCTGTGATTTCGGAGTCCCATAGGGCTGCGCACAATTGGCCCAGCCTCGTTAGGGTTTGGCCTTGGTAGGCCGTCATTGTAAATAAGAATTTATTCTTAACTGGCTTGCCTAGTTAAATAAAAATTTGATTAAATAAAGAAATATTCCTCAGAATCATTAAGTCACCAAACAGATGTCATGGCTGTAATTCATCACCATACAGTGTTCAATGTGGATTTGTTGATCTACAGTATTTCGAAAATTCCAAAGAACAGGCAGAACGAACTAAATCGAACGTATGTATATCGAAAAGAAGACAGTTCATGTTTGTAACCCAGAATTGTTTCTTCTTTCCACTCCCCAAATTGAGCCCTGTTTCAAATGATCACTTTTTGACAACGACAGTTCCAGATTCAAGGTGCGCATCACTTCACACGGGCAACTTTTTTCATTCCAGTGTGGCCCTCGTCTTCTAAAAATGTATTTTGGGTACTCAAACAGTCAAAAAACATAAAATGCCCATCCTTACTCTGTGTGAATGTATTTAAAAAAAAAAAAAAAAAAAAAAAAAGTTTACTGTGTAGTTTCTGTGTTTTATTCTCCTGGTATGCTTGTATTTAAAAATCATACAAGCCATGATTGGCTGTGCTGTGCTCCTCACTTGGGTGATGTTACTGTGACATAAACATGAGCTATACAAGTGTTTTTTCCGGGAATCCTCTCAGATATGAGTCCTCCTTCTTATATGTTAAATGTCTCTCTCTCTCTTTCACGTTGCTGTGTCAAGAGGGAGAGGATATTCATGTTTTAACAGCGAAATACCTGTTTTCTTTCATTGCTAAACAGTGGCCTGGCCCATCAGACCTATTCTAAGCTCTCTCTCTCTCTCTGTCTCTCTCTCTCTCTCTGTGTTTGTTGCTCATTTCACCACCCACAGCGCCATTTGTTTACATTGACTCACTAACGAGCTGGGGGTGTTTTTACTCCCTTTTTTATATGTGACATAGGCTGTGTTGTCATGACAGCCAAAGGAGGGATGGTTGTCATAGTAGTAGTTTAGTTTAAGGGAAATTCCACGGTAACGGAATTACGCTGAGACTGCTTTGAACAATTTACACCGTTCAAAGAAAACAATTTACCAGTAAAACTGTGCGGATGCAAAGTTTGGTAACAGAATTACGGTAAAATCTCACGCAGTTTTATTCTGTTACCATACTTTGTATCTGCACAGTTCTTCCTGTAAATGGGTTTTTGTAAAATGTTCAGTGGGAATTGTTAAAATTAGTCGAGACAGAGCGGGAGTTCTCTACGGTTTGTTAAACTTTGAAATCAATGGTTTTTGTTTAGTGTAGATCTTAAAGTGAAAAATCTCAGCGTACTTCCGTTACCATGGAATTGCCCTTAGTCAACTTTATTATCCTACGGTGGATATTCACACCATACGAAAATTACAATATAAACAACAATCAACAAGTATGTACAGTTGTTCATGCAAAGAAACATGTAACCTGCCACAGTCTTTATCATGGACAAAGAGAGGACCCCAAAGCCTGTCACATGAGGTCAACTGGATGAACTCTGATTGGTGGTTCACACTTCAGCAGTGTTGTGAGCAGTCATGGGTGTGATTTCTGATTGGCTTCTCCTGCAATTCCAGGTCAGGTCCCGTCTCCCAGTGTGACTTGGTGTGTGAGCAACGAGCAGAGGTGTTAGTTAGTTAGTTCAACACGCCTGGCCTGCTGACCCAGCTGTGGTGTATCTCTCTCAGCCCTCCCCCCACTGGTCTGGGTCTCATCTCCTTTCTGACATTCCTTCTTCCCTTTTCCCCCTCCTCTTCCTTCTCTCCTCTCCTCTCTTATCATTGCTTTAGTCTCATAATGGCTGTGCTGTACGTTCACTCCTGGACAGTTGCACACAAAGTAGAGCTCTCTCATTCTCTCTCTCTTTCTGTCTCTCTCTCGCTCTGTCTGCCTCTGTGTGTCTGTAAAGCCGGCATGTGAGCCAGTGAGGGTTTGAACAAAAGTGGCCTGAAACAGTGGATATCCCTCCATTGTTTATCTGGCCAGCTGGACAGGAGGGTGTGGCCAATAGAGAGCCAGAGCACAGCGGCCACCACTGTAGACACACACACACACATTTAGACTTTCAAACACACACTCTTGCGTTGGGAAAACCAGGTTGAGGTAAGACAGGGTTGGAAAATGGAGGGAAAGACTTTGCTTGATAACAACTTCCCTCGTGACTCTTGGTTCTTGCCCCTCTGGCACTTACAGTCAGTTCATGTTTTCCAATAAATATTGTACTGTAAATGTTTTATTTTACTAACTCTCATTCTTATGTGAGCTCACTTGCATTGCTCTGTGTGTAATTTTCTGGATGTTTCTCTGTCCCAACAGTTTGAGATTCACATCAGGGATGGGCTGAATACTCACATCTAAACACCTTTATTTTGATTTCCCTGGAAAGTTGTGACAGCGCTTTCCTCTCTTCCTGGTAGATCGGGCCCAAGTGGAAGGACGTGGTGTCGCGTTGCATCAAGGGCCACTATCAACCCCTGCTACTGCTCTACGCTGACCCCCGGGGGACGCCCGTGTCAGTGCAGGACCTGCCCTCCCGCCTGGACCTGCACCACTTCAACAAGGCTTACTACGACAGCGAGGACTCGGGTACGAGACGCCTCGCGTCACACAAGATCACTGCTACACACACAGGATGGCTGTTACATACTACGCCTGGGTTCAAATACTATCTGTTTTCTTTCAAATGGAACTAATGGAATAGTCCCTAAAGTGCAAACCCCGCCCATCTGGTACCGCGGCTTGTGTTATCCCATTATCTGTGCAGGCTGTCTGTGTCTGTTCCGTTGTCATGCTGACGTGTTTTGCTCATCATGTGTCGTCATCAGGCCGGGAGCCATCCATCTCAAGTGACACTCGCACCGACTCGTCGACAGACAGCTACTCCTACAAGTACTCCCACTCCCACCATGAGTCCATGGCCAGCCACTTCTCCTCCGACTCCCAGGGAACCGTCATCTGTAACCCGGACAATGATGCAGCCTCACACAGCAGCCTGGAGACCACAGGTAGGAGGCGGAGGAATTCAATTAAATTGTTTGAGGTGAAGAAAACATGACTTTGAGAAGCTCCACAGCTCATTAGTGGCGGTGAGTTACGACAATCAGAAATACTATCAGCCCCAAATGGGCACATTTATAAGCCTACATTTGCGCGCAGGCCAGGTAGCTTAGGTCTACTTCTATGCGTAATCAGGTGCGCGTCCTTACTCAACATTGACAGTAGCGACAATGACTAAATTGACAAAACTGGAATGAAATACACCAAAACTTGTTTCTCACAAATGTAGCATAGGTTGTGTGCTCTGCAAACAATGTAAAGACTGTAATGATAATATATTGAATGCATTAACATAAATTACCATAACCAAACAAACATTGCAGATTAGAAATTATAGGAATTAACGGTAAATGTAATCTATGTAATGGGGAATTGATAGACACTAAGAATCAAGGAAAACAATTCACACAATGAAGTGATGAAACAATGAATGTTGTCAAATTGTCGGGAGAGAGCACATTCTGGAACGAGACGTGCTTTGTGCATTTAAGCCACACTCCCCTTCATCTTGGACCGTTCCATCCCCGCGCCCTCCGCAATGGATTCATCTCTGCCTCCGCAATGGATTAGTTCACTGAGATAGGCGCGAATCAGACAGGTTTCTCGTGTGCCATAAAAAATGTATATATTTGCTGAATGCTCGACTAAACAAAATCTCGGTCGGCCAACAGCCTATCGACCAGTCGACTAATTGGGGTCAGCCCTATTAGATACACACACACAAACATATATATGGAATAGATACGCACGCACACACACACACACACACACACACACACACACACACATACATACATACATACATACATACATACATACATACATGCATTGACACACACACACACACACACACACACACACACACACACACACACACACACACACACACACACACACACACACTCACTCACGCAGACACACACATGCATACACACTCATACACACATTGGCACACACACACACACACATACAGTATACTCCCACGCATATACACAGACTAAGCTATATATTTATTCATGCTTTTACCTTGCACACATGCAACTACTTAGGATTATGCATGTAATACTCACCCCAACATACTGAGACAGTTTTGTATGTACTGTATAGAGGATTAAAGCCACAGCCATTACCCAATCATGTTAATCATTGATCATGTGTCATCATGTCTCGCATGTCCTAACCACATAAACGGTCATTCAAAATGTCCTCCCCCGCTTCTCATTGTTGCTAAGGCCAAGTGGCGGACAGTGGACCAGTGCAGTGCCACTCTTTGAGGAAAGGTGGGACAGTGGACAGAAAGGGCGGGGCCAGTGACAGGAGGCGGAGCTCTAGTCGTCCTCGCCGACTTGAGGAGAGAAGCCGGGGCTCTAAGACTGACGAGGCCACGTCTGCAGGTTACCACAGCGAGGGTATGCAGGAACCAATCACACGGTAGAACCAGGAGACTAGTGACCAACCACACAGCAGAGCCAGGGGACAAGTGACCTATGAAATAAGGGCATGATGGCTCAGGAGACTATATACTGTATCTAGAAACTTACACTTCATCAGAATCAGTGCCTCAGTAGTTCAAAGTGTTTTGGTTTTCCAAATTTAACCAGAAGATCAGAATCAGGTACAGGAGTAGGGTATCGTGTAGTATACTGTAATATGTGTGTCCTCACCATTTTATTTTGTTCTGTCCAGTTATCAGTTATCACCAAAGTTGTCACTCACGTTGCACTTTCAGCCCATTATTTTCTTGCTTTTTCCACCTCTCCCCCATCAGCACATGACATCATACCACTAACGTCTTTATCTCCCGCTCTCGCTCTGTCTCCCTTCCTTCATTCTCACTCCTTTTCTCTCCCCTCTCTCCCTGGTTTCTAGGTGAGACTCTGAAAGAGCAGCAGGCACCACGCACCGCAACCAAGTCCTCCTCCTCCAGTCGACTGAGGGACTTCAAGGAGACCATGAGCAACATTATCCACAGCCGGCCCCTCTCCGCCTCCTCCTCGGGCTCCGGGGCCCTTGGAGGTCTAGGGGTTGAGCCGGGGGCCGCCACCAAGTCCAGAGACTGGGAGGCCGACAGCACCAGCAGTGAGTCCAAGTCCAGCTCCTCCGGGGGACGCTACAGACCGGCCTGGAGGCCCCGGAGAGAGGTCCTCAATATAGACAGCATCTTCAGCAGGGAGAAACGCAGACAGGCCGGGTATAGCCCCCTAGGGGCCACCTTGCCTGAAGACAGTGGGGCCCCAGCCGAGGGCTCCACAGGGTCAGTCACTGGAAAAGGACAGGGGCCCTTTGGTAATATGGCCTCTTCTTGGACCCTGCCGACCTCCAGGGGCCATAAGATGGAGCAGCAGCCCCCCAGGCTCATCCAGAGGATGGAGAGCGGCTATGAGAGCAGCGAGAGAAACAGTAACAGTCCTGTCAGCCTGGACATGCCTCTCAGCGAGGGACCCAATGCTGTTAATGCACACAGGTACAGTCAACTATTCATACCGTTATGACCACTATGAAAGATTCCAGATGACTAACTCATATATCCGAAAAAGGTAGAGTCACACATGGACATGGTGAACTGCGTATGACCTCTCGGTCTGTCTCCCTGCGTGTCTCTCAGGGACACCGGTCTGAAGAAGCCCTCCAGTTCTGGCTCAGGTCCATCATGGCGCACCGTGCCCAAGTCTAAGAGCAGCAGCGCTCTACTGCAGGATGTCAAGGCTTCATGCAGAGGCAACAGCCACGTAAGCCTGGGTAGGTCTGAGTCCGTGTGTGTGATTGTGTTTCCCACAATGTGTGTGGGAAAGTGTATTTTTACGTGGGATTTGGGTCTGTTTTAGTGGGTGTGTATATACATCACACCATGTTTAATGTGCATGTCTGCATGTCTGCACCATATCATGTTTACACACTATTGTCTCACACGTGCGCTGCACATAATGGAATGGTTTCATGGCATGTGACCCCTGAGCAGATGGTTTCTGTTCATTCATATCTGTGTCTCTGTGTGCTCAAAGTGTGATGAAGTGTACACACTGTCACTCCCCACACCTTTTCTTCCTTGATATAGAACAGGGAACGTTATAGAAAGCTGCGATATCAACGTGTTTGTGTGCGTGCGTGTGTGACACAGCGGGAGAGGGCCGCAGCGAGCTGGACGAGCTGCAGGAGGAGGTGGCCAGGCGAGCGAGGGAACAGGAGTTACAGAGGAGGAAGGAGAAGGAGAAGGAGGCCGCCTTGGGGTTCAACCCCAGACCCAGCAAGTTCATGGACCTAGACGAGCTTCAGAACCAGGGTAAGGCCCCAGACACAGCTCCAGAGCAAACCTAGAGAACAATGACTTGTATTAGTTATTCTGTGGGAGGCAGCCCTGCCCTGTGTGTGTGTGTGTGTGTGTGTGTGTGTGTGTGTGTGTGTGTGTGTGTGTGTGTGTGTGTGTGTGTTTATTTGGCAGTTGTCTGAGTGCGTTTATGTAGCAGTTGTCTGAGTGCTCCCTGTTTAAAGCACCCTGAGTGGGTTGTCTAGTGGGACTTCTGTTTTCCAACACACACAATAGGACGTTTCCTCATTCAGAGGATTAGAAACATGTTTGATTGTTTGCTGCGTTTGTAGTGGAGAGAAATTGGATGAACTAGTGAGATTTGTAGCACCATTCAGTGATTTAGGTAAGTGGTGCTAGGCACTTGCGATTCTGAAGTGAAACATAAGTCTTCAGTTAACTCAACCCCACAGTGTGCCTTTTTTGTTTTAAAGAGCTTTTTTTGGTGCGTTTAAGGAGCTTTGCTTTTGGTGTGCGTGTTCTTTAGGCAAAGGGGACAGCTTTGAGCGGTGTGTGCCGGACGCTGAGGTGCTGCTAGACCAGTCTCTGCGGCTGGAGCAGGCTGGCGATGTATCTGCCGCTCTGTCAGTGGTTAGTGAAGCTATGTGTAAGTAGCCTTTACCTGCCTCCCTGTGCCTGCTGCCAGCCCAGTCGCCCCGCTATAACACTGTACCACCACCGACCTGTCTGTGTCCCTGTGTCTGTCTATGTGTGTCTCTGTTGGTTCCCCCGTAGTCCTCACCACTGTTGTGCATAAGACAGCCATGCTAACTGCTAGCATGATGCTGGCCATGATAACTACTTGATTGAGGGAAAATGTACTTGCTACGACTGTGATGTCGTTGTCTCATCCAGTTACCTTAAGATGCCCTAATTGTAATTCACAGTGGATAAGAGCGTCTACTACATGACTCAAATGTTTAAAAAAATATATACAGTGGGGAGAACAAGTATTTGATACACTGCCGATTTTGCAGGTTTTCCTACTTACAAAGCATGTAGAGGTCTGTAATTCTTATCATAGGTACACTTCAACTGTGAGAGACGGAATCTAAAACAAAAATACAGAAAATCACATTGTATGATTTTTAAGTAATTCATTTGCATTTTATTGCATGACATAAGTATTTGATCACCTACCAACCAGTAAGAATTCCGGCTCTCACAGACCTGTTAGTTTTTCTTTAAGAAGCCCTCTTGTTCTCCACTCATTACCTGTATTAACTGCATCTGTTTGAACTCGTTACCTGTATAAAAGACACCTGTCCACACAGTCAATCAAACAGACTCCAACCTCTCCACAATGGCCAAGACCAGAGAGCTGTGTAAGGACATCAGGGATACAATTGTAGACCTGCACAAGGCTGGGATGGGCTACAGGACAATAGTCAAGCAGCTTGGTGATAAGGCAACAACTGTTGGCGCAATTATTAGAAAATGGAAGAAGTTCAAGATGTCGGTCAATCACCCTCGGTCTGGGGCTCCATGCAAGATCTCACCTCGTGGGGCATCAATGATCATGAGGAAGGTGAGGGATCAGCCCAGAACTACACGGCAGGACCTGGTCAATGACCTGAAGAGAGCTGGGACCACAGTCTCAAAGAAAACCATGAGTAACACACTACGCCGTCATGGATTAAAATCCTACAGCGCACGCAAGGTCCCCCTGCTCAAGCCAGAGCATGTCCAGGCCCCTCTGAAGTTTGCCAATGACCATCTGGATGATCCAGAGGAGGAATGGGAGAAGGTCATGTGGGCTGATGAGACAAAAATAGAGCTTTTTAGTCTAAACTCCACTCGCCGTGTTTGGAGGAAGAAGAAGGATGAGTACAACCCCAAGAACACCATCCCAACCGTGAAGCCTGGACGTGGAAACATCATTCTTTGGGGATGCTTTTCTGCAAAGGGGACAGGATGACTGCACCATATTGAGGGGAGGATGGATGGGGCCATGTATCGCGAGATCTTGGCCAACAACCTCCTTCCCTCAGTAAGAGCATTGAAGATGGGTCGTGGCTGGGTCTTCCAGCATGACAACGACCCGAAACACACAGCCAGGGCAACTAAGGAGTGGCTCCGTAAGAAGCATCTCAAGGTCCTGGAGTGACCTAGCCAGTCTCCAGACCTGAACCCAATAGAAAATTTTTGGCGGGAGCTGAAAGTCCGTATTGCCCAGTGACAGCCCCGAAACCTGAAGGATCTGGAGAAGGTCTGTATGGAGGAGGGGGCCAAAATCCCTGCTGCAGTGTGTGCAAACCTGGTCAAGAACTACAGGAAACGTATGATCTCTGTAATTGCAAACTAAGGTTTCTGTACCAAATATTAAGTTCTGCTTTTCTGATGTATCAAATACTTATGTCATGCAATAAAATGCAAATTAATTACTTAAATCATACAATGTGATTTTCTGGATTTTTGTTTTAGATTCCGTCTCTCACAGTTGAAGTGTACCTATGATAAAAAATTACAGACCTCTACATGCGTTGTAAGTAGGAAAACCTGCAAAATCGTCAGTGAATCAAATACTTGTTCTCCCCACTGTATATATTTATACATTTTTAATCATGTGAATGCTACAAGAAGGACAATTTTTTACCTTTGGTGTGAACTTGAGGGTCCTATTGGACAACTATCTACTTCCAGGCCACAGAGTCACTTGGTTTGAACCAGTCAAATGAGTAGTCTATACCTGAAAGACTAACTTGTGCCACTGTATTGGAAGAATAACTGCCGCAATGTGTGTGCAGCATGGTGCTCTATCGTCTCCTAGCGATAGTTTGTTACAAAAGCCTAACTTTTTAGTGCCCTCAACTGTAGCTCTTGTTTTATCCAAATATTATGACATTTGTGCTTTCTGTCCAGTCACACTTACAATAAGGCCTAAACCTAAAATAAAAGCCCATAAACACGAGGAGCAGTCTTGAATGAGTAACGACAAGGGGAAGGGACAATTTGGTCTGTCTAAACACAAGTTTGAGAAGGCTGAAAAGGTCGGTAGCCCTCTGTCTACCAACCGTCTCTGTCTGATGATAATGAAACGAGGCGAGTTGTCGGCGTGTTTACCCATCACCGTGGTTACTAGCCTGCCTGCCTGGCGGTGCTGAGAGGGACGGGTCAGGGGGTGAAAGAGGGTGGGGAACCCAGCGTTATGACAACCAAGCCTCCCAAAGGCTCAGTTAGGACAATGTGTCCTCGGTCTGTTATGTCAACATGCCAGTGAGTCTGTTAGTATGGTGTGTGTCTCTTGTCTGTTTGTCCTCATTTCCTAGTATATCTGTGTATTGATGTAACTTTCACAGTATCACTGTCTCTGTCGTGAGCGTCTTGGACATTGAATGTGTGTATTATACTCCTGACTCGTCCACGGAGGAATGCTCACAAACACCCAACTCTCTCTCACACACACACACACACACACACACACACACACACACACACACACACACACACACACACACACAGCACACACAGTTTCCCCTGTCAGGCACCCCAGTAAACCCTTGTCCCACAAACCCCATTTCTCCGTTTAAGATCTACAGCAAGTCAAGTCGAGTACTAAAAGCGTCTGAACTAAAGATATTTCGCCAGCTAACCAAGAAAAATTGCTTCTGTATTTCTCAATTCAGCTGCCACGATACAGTATGAGTCAAAATACCAAGGAACAGCCTTTAGTTTCTTCTCAGCCTTCTTAGATATTGCGCCTAGGGAAGGGCTCAGCTTAAAACCATCAATTTAAGTTTTTGGGCTTAACATAATTCACTTTGATTAATTTAACATTATTCAATATGATTTAACCATTGTGCCATATGAACAGAATCTTTTAAGAGTCACTGTGGATATTCATTTCCCTAGCTTGTGTCCATTTTAATGTACCAAGTGTGGTGCCCGTTTGTGTTTTCCTCGACCCCAAAACCCTCCCCTCCCAAACCCCACCCCCATTATTTCAAGTCTAATCCTATGATTTAGTTTTGTGCCAAGTGTTTTTGCATGCATCTCCATAACTCAGCTCTTTATTTTCTGCATTTTTCTTTTTTTCTTTTCTGCTTTCCTTCCCTTTTTTTTCGCCCTGTAGCTAAACTCAGGCTTCCCATGCATGAGGGCGGTGCTAACACTCATAGCAGGACAGTGGCTGAGGCCCGGCTGCAAAAGTGCATGAGGAGAGCGCGGGGCCTGCAGCAGCGCATGCAACAGCAGCAGCAGGAAGACAGACCCCAGCAACAGGATCAGGAGGAGCAGGATCAGCCCTGTCCCTGTCCCCAGGGGCCCCCCAGGTACCAGCACTGTCTCCTGTCTGTGTCCTGTGACTCCCGTCCTCCAGCTGCCCTGCCCTGTTCTGCCCACACTCCTGGCTGAGCTCCTCATGTGACTCTGGAAGGAGTGGAACAAGGGATCACACAGTCCTGGTTTATTCTTTAAGATGCAAAATGCCTTGCAGGTAGTATAGGAAAAATACCATTGATTTATAGGTAGAAGTTGTGTTCAATGTGCATACAAAGCCAGAAATGCTGTTTCCTTTCATTGAACCTAGGTTATTTAAAGTAGGCTTAAATATTTGGAGTTTTATCAGTTTGCTGATGTTATCCTTCATCTATCCATTAATCCAACATATTTTTTTCCTAACACACAATTTGACTCTTGTGTTTGAAGATGTACTAGTATTTGCTAATGCCACATCGTATTCAGTGAAAATGCAGCTAACGCTGCTGTGTTTTGTGGAGGGAGGGTTGTGTGTGTGTTTACTGTTTAGTCTTGTGGGGGTTTCTGTGAGGCCAGGAGCCAGGGGGGTCCACAGACACGAGTGCCTTTCCCAGGGGTCCGGTTCTGAGCCAACCCAGCCGTCCCCTGGGCTAGCCTGTACCAAAGTCCATAAAGAGTACATCTGTTACAGGAACATGACACACGTTCAGTCATCTCGCTCACAGGCACAGTAAACTCACATACACACACACACACACACACACACACACACACACACACACACACACACACACACACACACACACACACACACACACACACACACACACGTTTTAGACCTACAACAAACTCCTCCTCTGTTTCAGAGCTCAGACCAATGAGAGATGCCTAGACATGATTCACTAACCAGCCCATAACGTGAGCCTCTTTCCTCCTCCTTCCTAGTGAACAGCCTGTCCCAATCAAAATACTGTTGATGGACGTCCAGGAGGACCAACCGCAAGCAGTCCTGGAAGCCACCAGAAGCATGCCTTCTCCTCTCCACGTTAAGCCACTCCCCTCCGGTACAAACTCACTCCCTGAGCCCTCGAGCCACCCCCCTGTCTCTATGCCCCCAAGCCCTCACACAGGGTCAACCACAGGGGGGTACGTGGCGGAGGCGAGGGGGCGCTGGGAAGGACTGGATATGTCAGGCGTGCTCCCTCATGTGAGACCTCTCCACAAACACGCTGCCATGTCCCTGCCTGCTCTGTGCGTGGACGGCTGGGACGAGAGCCATACTGAGGGAGGCCATGACCAGCCTCCAGCTCTGCCCAACTACAAGCCAGCTGCATCCCCACACTGGAACAGTAACCCCGCAGCCCAGACTCTGCCCACCCCACACCCCCACTCCAGGACACCCTCCCCAGTCAGCCACACCTCAGAGGAAAGGGGCCACGCCAACATGGAGAATGTCTACCCCAGACGGCCTTCCCTGTGCCCCTCTCAGCCCCCTCCTGCCCATCAGAACCACAGCTCCCCTGTCTCTATCTCCTCCAACACCTCCAGGCTCGGTCCTCCTCCCCCTCCCACCCGGAACTGGTCCGGCTTGAGCCTGGGCCGGCCTGATGCTGTCGACTCCCCTTTCTACACCCCTCCCACAGACTCCCACTACCCTCCACCCGCCCCCAGCCGACCAGGGCGGACCCCTTCCCCGGCGTCTGGGGACTACAGGTCAGGAGCCGCCATGCCAGTGGATCACTGGGCAGAGAACGTGACCCGCTTCTACAACTTCCAGCCTGCCCCTGTGGTGGGGTCGCCCTGCGAGGAGCTGTCAGAGTTAGACTCTCTGTACCAAGCGAGCCTACAGGCCCCCAGCTTGCCCCGGGCCCCACGCGGAGTCAGCCCCCAGCCCACTACGAACAAGCAGCGTAAGATATTCACTGACCAGTGACCACTGTTAAAAAAGGGGGGAGGCTGAGAAACAATGATTGAGAAAGAGTAAGTGGGCGAGAGCTGTCCACCCCTAATACTGTGTCTCTGTGTTGTATCTGCAGCGGCTAGGAAGCTATTGTCTGGGCTGGCTGCACCTGGCCGCTCCAAGACTCCCACAGCCGAGTTAGAGAGACATGCCTACAGAACGCCAGGCTACACCAGCAGCCCTACACAACACTCCAAGGTCAGTATCCACGTGCTGTGTGTATGTTTGTGTGCATACAGTGCCTTCTGAAAGTATTCAGACCCATTGACTCTTCCACATTTTGTTACATTACAGCCTTATTCTAAAATTGATAAAATATTTTTTCCCCCTCATCAATCTACACATAATACCCCAAAATGTCAAAGTAAAAACAGGTTTTTAGTAATTTGTAAATGTTTTAATTATGAAATATCACATTTCCATAAGTATTCAGACCCTTTACTCAGTACTTTGTTGAAGCACCTTTGGCAGTGATTACAGCCTTGAGTCTTCTTGGGTATGACACTATAAGCTTGGCACACCTGTATTTTGGAAGTTTCTCTCATTCTTCTCTGCAGTTTCTCTCAAGCTATGTCAGGTTGGATGGGGAGCGTTGCTGCACAGCTATTTTCAGGTCTCCAGAGATGTTCGATTGGGTTCAAGTCCGGGCTCTGGCTGGGCCACTCAAGGACATTCAGAGACTTGTCCCGAAGCCACTCCTGCGTTGTGCTGTTGGAAGGTGAACCTTTGCCCCAGTCTGAGGTCCTGAGCGCTCTGGATAAGTTTTCATCAAGGATCTCTCTGTACTTTGCTCCGTTCATCTTTCCCTCGATCCTTACTAGTCTCCCAGTCCCTGCCGCTGAAAAACATCCCTACAGCATGATGCTGCCACCACCAAACTTCACCGTATGGATGATGCCAGGTTTCCTCCAGACGTGACGCTTGGCATTCAGGTCAACGAGTTGAATCTTGGTTTCATCACACCAGAGAATCTTGTTTCTCATGGTCTGAGAGTCTTTGGGTGCCTTTTGGCAAACTCCAAGTGGGCTGCCATGTGTCTTTTAATGATGAGTGGCTTCCGTCTGATTGGTGTTGGTTGTCCCTCTGGAAGATTCTCCCACCTCCACAGAGAAACTCTAGAGCTCTGTCAGACCATCGGGTTCTATGTCACCTCCCTGACCAAGGCCCTTCTCACCCGATTTCTCAGTTTGGCAGGGCGGCGGTTGGTGGTTCCAAACTTCTTCCATTGAAGAATGATGGAGGCCACTGCGTTTTTGGGGACCTTCAATGCTGCAGAGGTTTTTCCGCACCCCTCCCCAGATCTGTGCCTCGACACGATCCTGTCTCAGACCTCTACAGACAATTCCTTTGACCTCAGGGCTTGGTTTTTGCTCTGACCTGCACTGTCAACTGTGGGACCTTATATAGACAGATGTGTGCCTTTCCAAATCATGTCCAATCAATTGAATTTACCACAGGTGGACTCCAATCAAGTTGTAGAAACATCTCAAGGATGACCAATGTAAACAGGATGCACCTGAGCTCAACTTTGAGTCTAAAAGCAAAGGGTCTGAATACCTATCTAAATAATGTATTTCTGTTTATATTTTGAATAAATTTGCACACAAAAATAAAAACCTGTTTTAGCGTTTTCATTATGCGGTATTGTGTGTAGATTGCTGAGGATTATAATTTTTTCAGTCCATTTTAGAATAAGGCTGTAAGGTAACAAAATGTGGAAAAAGTCAAGGGGTCTGAATACTTTCCGAAGGCATTGTATATATATGTGTGTGTGTTGGCTAGTTGTGAGATTCAGGGCTGTGAGTGGTGATGCGTGTTCAAAGCTGTGTGTATCGATGTGTGTTGAGGCTGCGTGTAGTGATTTGGTGCAGATGTGCGAAGGCTGTATCTGAGTGACATGTGTGTCTGTACAGGCATGTGTTTGTGTCAGCCCCTGTGTCTGTACAGGCATGTGTTTGTGTCAGCCCCTGTGTCTGTACAGGCATGTGTTTGTGTCAGCCCCTGTGTCTGTACAGGCATGTGTTTGTGTCAGCCCCTGTGTCTGTACAGGCATGTGTTTGTGTCAGCCCCTGTGTCTGTACAGGCATGTGTTTGTGTCAGCCCCTGTGTCTGTACAGGCATGTGTTTGTGTCAGCCCCTGTGTCTGTACAGGCATGTGTTTGTGTCAGCCCCTGTGTCTGTACAGGCATGTGTTTGTGTGTGTAGGAGGGCGTTTGACACGATGTGTCTGTTGTTTCCCTGTAGCCTGGGTCATGTGAGCGACCACTCGCAGATGACGAGAACTACAGTGCTGAGAACCTCCGTCGCATCACCCGCAGTCTGAGTGGCACAGTCATAGGGGGACGACCGGAACACCTCGCCCCCTCCCGCAGCTTCGTGAGTCACACACACACAAACACACACACACTAGTGCTAAGCGATTAACCAACATTTTTTTTTTTTTTATTGAACAACTGAGAGAGGGTGGTTCAATTACTTGAAGTCACTCTGGATAAGAGCGTCTGCTAAATGACTAAATTGTAATTAAATAAATAACATTTTGTTCATTTTTTTGTGAGCTGAATGCGCCGTTTCTCTGGAGAGAAATCATATCAAGCACGAGAGACATCAAATAAAGAACGAACTGTGGGACGCTGTAGGGAGTTGAAGACTCAATAGGCCCTTATTCAACCTAGTTCAGTGCAGAAAATGTGGTAATTAACTACAATGACCAGAATCCATTGTACCTCGTCTTCCCATTCCCACACAGAGAGGAACGTAACCAACACAGTGACGAGAGGGATAGACACAGTTTGTGACTCGAGGTAGCTCTACCCGATTGATAGTTGTAGCAGTCTTGAAACCTACTAAAATAGTGATTTTGTCAGACAGCTCTTCAGCATGGGCAGCTGTGGCAACCCAATGATCACGGCTACCCTTTTCGAGCCAACTAGCTAAATAGTATGACTCGTTGGGGAGCACAAAGATAACGTTAGATGTCTGTCTGGCTGCTACCTCCTGACAGCCAGACAACCGTCTAATCTAATCACAACTGAAATATTTGATTTTAGTAATGTTCATAATAAGTGGTAAGCAGTAATGGGCTCTTATTAATTGTTTTATTCTGTGTTAGAGATAATGGAATGTTTTAAATGTTTGGCTTTGGAATTTAAATTACAAAGGTCATATTTCATAATGCATTTAATGTAAAAAAAAAGAAGAAGTGTTTTAACCTAAATCGAAAAACGTGATTATAAAAAAATAAAAACGAAATGCCTTTAAAAAACACTAATTGCTCAGCCCTAACACTCACGCACGCACACACACACACACACTGTGCATACGTCACACACACACACACACATGTATACACACTGTGGATACGTCACACACACATGCATACACACTGTGCATACGTCATACACACAAACACAGAGCCTTACACGCAACCCTCAGTTCCTGACTGGGGAATGCCACAGCTGTCACTCCCACTCAGAGCTGCATGTGTTAGCTTTGGCGAGCACGTCATTACATCATCATGTACCATCAGTGTACCTTGTCATCGTCACACCTCCCTCCCAGTGGATATGATTGTTTCATACTGTCATACCTCCATCTGGTGTTCACATAATGTAACTGCCATGCTGGAGCCTCTAGTGGTGTGATCTTCACTCAGCAAAATGCCAGAGGCGGAATCTATAAATGATCCATAAATCATTCAGGTAGTCCATTAAGCTTTTAACCTTGTATTCAGCTTACATTCTTTGGTTGAAGAACGAAGACCAGCGCTAGACATGGTTCTGTTGCATTATATGAATAGATGGGGAGGTTTGTGTTGCCATTTGAAATCCTGACTGTGTTGTTTTTGTTTTGTTTTCATCTGTGGGTCAGCCGTCCCTTGTCAACCTGTTTTTGAACTCATCTGTTTTCCTCTCATCCTCCCTCTCCTCACCTTTCTGCCTCTCAACTGCTGGGTATTCTCACCTTGTGGTGGATCTCTCTTTCTCTCTCTCAAACTGAACCTCGTTCTTTTTTCTTTAATAAAAAAAATAAGGAGCCCCCAGTTACCAGGATGCCAAAGCATGCGGACCCCCGAGTCACCGCACGTCACCCTAGCACGTCCTCCCTGCACCTCCCTCCCTCCTCCACCCACCTCTCTCCACCCGAACCCCAACACGTCCACAACAACCACCACTACAGCCCCCCAGCACTGTCCCAGCACCCCCCTCAGCAGGGAGCGCGGCCCCCCTCCTCGGGGCCCTATCTGGGACGCTCAGGTAACAGTCAGCCCCCTCCACCTCCCGTCATCAAACCACAGCACCATCATGGCCCTATCAGACGTGGATCACATCACACTCTCACTGTCTGTTATTCCTTTTGGGGTCTCTGTATGTCTGGTCACACTGCATGGTTTAGGTGATTCAACGCCAGCAGGAGCAGAATCTATTTCTGGGTATCCCAGGTTGTTCAGTCAATTCTCACATTGAAACTTCATTGGGAGGAAGGATGTTTTACATACTTTTTACATTTGTGTCACAAACCATCTTTGAGAAAATCATGATGAAAGTGGCCATTTTAGGCCCATTTTAGACCTATACATGCCTCCTGTAAGACATAATGATCTGTTAATCGTACGTGATACAGACAACATCTTGGTGTCATTATACTACTTATAGTGTTCTCTAACATATGGAGTATGTCTAGATTCTGAAATATGCATTTTCACAGTAATTTATATTAATATTTATTTATGTTGAATAAATATCTCAAAACGACCCTTTTGAAAAGAAAATGTGACAGGAACAAATTCACAGAGCTCTTTGATTGTACATTGTGTTTCCCGCTGTGCCTGTACTGGAATAGGTAGTTCTCTGCTGTGTTCTAACAATGATCTGCCCCCACAGGAGATCACCAGAAGGGAGACCAGTTTCTGGCTGTGTTTGACCGGGGTGAAGCTTTCTCCCGTGAAAACTACCACAGTGTTGCACTGAGCTACGGCACACTACCGCGGGCGCCTCGCAGGGCACCTCCATCCGGGTCCTCCTCTCTCCCCCAGCCCAGGGAAGGACCCAGCCCCGGCCCTGGCCCTGGGTACTACAGCCACCCAGACACGGGCTACGCCACCCTCTCCCACCCCCGCCGTTCCGGTCCCCCTAGAGGCACCATAAACGGCTACAGGCAGCCCCTTCAACCCAGCAGGATCAACGCAATCCTACCCACCCGCCTACCTCCCCAACACCACCCAGCCTACCACCAGCTGTCCAACGAGACCTCCACCCAGCCCCTCCGCCTGGACGTACCCCCGGATGTTGACTGGAGGACTCCCGACTACAGGATGGTACCACCGTCCATGCCCATGCGGGACCCCCACCCCCTCCATCAGCCCACCCAGAAACCTGACCAACCTCGAATGAGGGCCTCATCCCGTGGCCCCGGTAGTGCCCCACTTTGTTCCCTGTGCCAACAGCTGCCCACCGAGCCCTCCCGCCACTACTGCCAGTCCTGTTTAGCCTATATGGCCCGCTTCCGGCCTGCCAGCTGATCCAGCTCACCGTCACCCTACAAACAGACCCAGTTCACTCCCAACACACACCCCCCCTCTTTCTCTCTCTGTCTTCTTTCTGTCTCTGTTCCCTGTTGGGCTGTAGAAGTCAGACTCTAGTCCTGAGTGTTAGGGAGACTAACAGCAATCTTGGGGCACGTTGTTCTAGCAGATTGTGGCCCTTTCGTTTCCCATCAATTACTGTCTATAGTATAACCGTGCCCCAAACCTCTTTAACCAGACAGGCCAACCACTATCTGGTCCTAAACCTGGTCTATTTCGATAGAGTTTATGTTTAGCCTCATCTAAGGTTGTTTAAAGATGGTGTGATCCAGAGCGATGCCAACAACATTGGAAGGTGACAGAGTCCAGGCTGGGTAGAAGGGGGTTGTGAAAACCTTGCACTGAGTGTCCACTGAGGTGGATGGCGAGAGGCATTGTGCTTCTTGGAGTTTAGGACACCCCTCATTCCCCCATTGACACATCATCAACAACGCAGCTGGAGGTTTAGGGGTTCCACTGTTGTTCCCAGGGGTCACGATAAAACCCTTTGAAGGAAGCCTGTTACAGACAAAGACTGAAGACGGACGTTGAGTTAACGGGGTGGGGATGTTTTTTTGTTGTCAGTCATGAATTATTCTTTAACAGGTATTAGACAGTGAAATGGATGCATCATAAGGCTGCTTCCTGACACCAACCCTTCCCTGTCTGGATAGGAAGAGACAACACCTTCTTCTCTCCTCGTTGTATACTGACACTAAAACAGGACCTTCTGAGCTTTCAGATGTATTTACTTACTGTACTACTGTATTTATCATTTTTAGGGTGCCCTGGGTAAGTAGTGTATAGATTGTCAAACTAATCTTTCAGCCTCTGTATATACTCTGCCATAGACCTGCTGTACTTTGCATTGTATCAACTAGCTAGCACTGTCTGGTGATTAGAGCCCTCTTGTAGAATGGGCCTCTGTGTCTCTCAGAGAGGGCTAAGGACCCTAGACTTTTCTCTTGAGGCTTTCCACGGCCCTGCAGCTATGCACGGTTGTTCAGCACATCTACGACTGACGGAATCACTCGGCTTCGAGTACGTTATAAAGTAATAATGAGATTTTCTTAGTGCAGTGAATTTACCTAACTGCGTTTAAACAAGTTTAGTTCACTTCAGAAGTGTTGAGAGTTTTACCTGTTGCTGTTTTATTTATATTGACATTTCTCCCATTGTTACGGGAGATTCTCAATGTTATTAACCGGTTTTTGTACTTTAAAGACTTGGAGTATTTAGAGGATGGTGATCTGGAGTGCTAAGGAAGTACAGAGGTTTAGACTCGTAGAGAGAATGTAGTGACAGTGTACTTTACAGAGAACATATTTGGCAACTGACTATCACGCTGTGTCAATTCAATGGCTTTTAGCAAATCGTACTTGTTGAATCTTGAACGTTAGACCCATTTACATGTTTTGTCTTTGTGATGCGCCAACACCGGGGATGGCTAATTAGTTCCTAATTGAAATCTCAACCCAAATATTACTAAGACGCTGATTTATACAGTAGCTCTGGAATACAACAAAAGCCAACTTTGTCTCGTTTTTTGAGGCAGATTTTAGATCTGATGATGTAAACTTATGGATCATTAGAGCCCCAATTACAGTGAAGTCGCTTTTTTGGCTTGGGAGGAAAAGCGAGCTACAGCCTTACAAAATACACTTACGTTATCTACAATCTGAAATGGAGGAAATTACTAAATGATGTTTTGTTGCTTTCTACGATATTGCTGATTTGTTTTGGAATATTTGTACACGTATTTTTCTACACTGTAGATATGACTGAGGAAATATGAAGAGAATGGAGCTTAATGAAGAAAGTCGAGTGTCTTAAGATAAAACAATTGCTAAAATCATATGGTTAATAAAGAATTTAGGATGCTCAACTGCAGTGCAATTCACTGGGTGCGAGTGGTGTTGTCCTTCTTTGGGGAAAACAGTCTCTGAAACAGAAATGTATTTGGATTGTTGCAGATGTTAAACACTTAACCAAAGAGTGCCACTTTAGTGAGAGTCATTTTGATGAAAAGGAATTAATAATCCTTAGTTTGTGTACATTATGCAACACTGCCCCCTCGTGGATTGGCAGTAGAAGAGCAGGTGACAGGTGTCCATTTTCTTTTATTTAACATGCTAATAAACAGATTCTGCGACAGCTGAACAGTGTACATTTGTGTACAGATAATGATATCCTTCGAACTTAAATGTTAAGAGGATGTGTTTTCTTGGTAATATAAAGGAAGGGTTGACAGATTTCCATTTTGGACTTAGTTTGTAAATGCTGTGCTAGCAGATGGAACTTGTATTTTTGCAATAAAGTTGTTACAAAGTGCTCCAAACAAGAGCAGAGTATAAAGATTGTCTGTTTCTGTGTGACTATGCTATACTATGTTGTAGGCTACTAGGGCCCAGCGTTTATCCATGTCAGATCATGTGATCAGGAAAAGCTCCTGACTCTAAGATGCTCTATAGCCCCCATACTCAACTGGCGGACCGCGATCAATACGAACCGTATTGGAACAGTCTGGTTTCGACCCCATATCATATAAACACACATAAGACAAGCAAAAATGTGTAGAATTACAGAAAATGAGCTATAAAACAGCTAAACAAATATTCCTGCCCTGTAAAAATGTGTAGAATTGCGGGAAATTAGCTTTAAAACCCCACAATTCTCACTCCGCCAACAAGAGGGGTGTGAACAGTTTGGGGTTGCATGGGTTGCGAGGTGGGGCTTCATTACTACACGATAAATGACTATCCATCCGGAAATGTGTGTGACAGAACCTTCTCAAATAGTAACCGTTCTCTATAGGTTAGTCACTCACTGACCTTAGTCGGTGTTAAGATATGACACTTCTGCTTGTGGAAAGTAAGGCTGAGAATGACTACAACAACGTCCTGCTCACTCCTTTAGTAAAAAAAAAAGCGCCCCAACTTGAGAATTTGGACAAATGTCAAATGAAAGAACAGCTAACTTAGTGCTTGCTGACTTTTACCTCAAATGACAGTGTGTGAATACCAGTGTTTGCACATGAGAATGCCTTTGTGTGTGTATATGTCAGAGAAAGAGAATTTTAATCTCCATGTGCAGCTCTTTCTCAGCCAGCCTTTAGACTGCAGGGCCTTGAATGAAGCACACAGTACAGTGAACAACCAGACTATAACACACCCCGGGAGGCACAGAGGGAGGGAGGACTTTGAAAATATATATATAGTTTATATCCTCCCGCTGAAACTAACCCTGTTGGGTGAGGACAGTTTACACTATACACTGCAGTCTAAAGTATGGTCACGGTTACAGCTGGAGTGGCTGTTTCCACTTCATTGGGTTTGCTGGATTTGCAGGATTTCATTCCAGCTTAGCTCTAAACCTGATTTAACGAATCAGCCATTCATGGGCTGTGCTCAGAAGGATGAAATGTTCAGAACATTCCAGATAGAAATGAGGTGACACCATTACCTTTTCTCCAAAGGGTAATCCACACAGCATATTTCTATATAAACGCTTTGTAACCTTGCATCCTCTGTCCGTCATGAATAAGCTCATGGTCTTGAATGTAGATCAATGTTATGTGGAACCAGGCATGTTAGATCTGAGCTGGAACACATGTCTGCATAGTGCGCACAGCTGTCAGGACTGCCCTTCTCTGCTCTAGTGGGTAATATACAGGGATTTTCCTGTTTTGGCTAGTTAAGATGATCTCTGATGAGATATTCTGTTGTGCTAATTCTGTTAGCGACCCATAGAGTGTGTCCAGTATATTACCTCTGCTCAGAGGCAAAACCATAGTGTGCCTACACTCTTAGAAAAAAAGGTGCTATCTAAAACCTTAAACGGTTCAGAAATGTTGTGAAATAGCACAGTTACAAATAGATATCAAACTGGATGGACATCAGAAATAGAGGAAGGACTAAAAACAAGCTAATATAACTATTGTAAAAGAGATTGTGTCTGTAAAATGTGTATAATATGTATAAACGGAAGGTAGAAGCCTAAGTGTTATTAATTATTAGTTTACTCCAATTGGGGGAGCGGTGGTAGGGTTTGCAGGGAATAATTGTCACGTTCCTGACCTGTTTTCTGTTTTGTATGTGTGTGATGGTCAGGGCGTGAGTTTTGGGTGGGCAGTCTATGTTTTCCGTTTCTATGTTGGTTTTGGGTTGCCTGGTATGGCTCTTAATTAGAGGCAGGTGTTTTGCGTTTTCCTCTAATTGAGAGTCATATTAAGGTAGGAGGTTCTCACTGTTTGTTGGTGGGTGATTGTCACTGTGTCTGTGTTTGTTGCACCACACGGTACTGGCTCGTCTCGGTCGTTCCTGTTTATGTGTTCCTCGTTTCATGTAAGTTCATAGTTTAGGTCTGTCTAGTTCGTTTTGTAAAATTATTCAAGTGTTCTTCGTGTGTTTAGTTTCGTCTTGTTAAATAAAGTTCATTATGTATTCACAACCCGCTGCGCCTTGGTCAACTCACTCACCGAAAGAGAGCCGTTACAATAATAAATGTTCTAAAGAAAAGTATATGTATGAATGTTTATGTATGCATATGTATATATGTGTAATGTGTGTATATGTGTATGTATATACAGAGGGGCAAAAAAGTATTTAGTCCGCCACCAATTGTGCAAGTTCTCCCACTTAAAAAGATGAGAGCCCTGTAATTTTCATCATAGGTACACTTCAACTCTGACAGACAAAATGAGAGAAAAAAATCCAGAAAATCACATTGTAGGATTTTTAATGAATTTATTTGCAAATTATGGTGGAAAATAAGTATTTGGTCACCTACAAACAAGCAAGATTTCTGGCTCTCACAGACCTGTAACTTCTTCTTTAAGAGGCTCCTCTGTCCTCCACTCGTTACCTGTATTAAATGGCACCTGTTTGAACTTGTTATCAGTATAAAAGACACCTGTCCACAACCTCAAACAGTCACAATCCAAACTCCACTATGGCCAAGACCAAAGAGCTGTCAAAGGACACCAGAAACAATTGTAGACCTGCACCAGGCTGGGAAGACTGAATCTGCAATAGGTAAGCAGCTTGGTTTGAAGAAATCAACTGTGGGAGCAATTATTAGGAAATGGAAGACATACAAGACCACTGATAATCTCCCTCGATCTGGGGCTCCACGCAAGATCTCACCCCGTGGAGTCAAAATGATCACAAGAACGGTGAGCAAAAATCCCAGAACCACACAGGGGGACCTAGTGAATGACCTGCAGAGAGCTGGGACCAAAGTAACAACGCCTACCATCAGTAACACACTACGCCGCCAGAGACTCAAATCCTGCAGTGCCAGACGTGTCCCCCTGCTTAAGCCAGTACATGTCCAGGCCCGTCTGAAGTTTGCTAGAGAGCATTTGGATGATCCAGAAGAAGATTGGGAGAATGTCATATGGTCAGATGAAACCAAAATAGAACTTTTTGGTAAACTCAACTCGTCGTGTTTGGAGGACAAAGAATGCTGAGTTGCATCCAAAGAACACCATACCTACTGTGAAGCATGGGGGTGGAAACATCATGCTTTGGGGCTGTTCTTCTGCAAAGGGACCAGGACGACTGATCCGTGTAAAGGAAAGAATGAATGGGGCCATGTATCGTGAGATATTGAGTGAACCTCCTTCCATCAGCAAGGGCATTGAAGATGAAACGTGGCTGGGTCTTTCAGCATGACAATGATCCCAAACACACCGCCTGGGCAACGAAGGGGTGGCTTCGTAAGAAGCATTTCAAGGTCCTGGAGTGGCCTAGCCAGTCTCCAGATCTCAACCCCATAGAAAATCTTGAGGGAGTTGAAAGTCCGTGTTGCCCAGCAACAGCCCCTAAACATCACTGCTCTAGAGGAGATCTGCATGGAGGTAGGGGCCAAAATACCAGCAACAGTGTGTGAAAACCTTGTGAAGACTTACAGAAAACGTTTGACCTCTGTCATTGCCAACAAAGGGTATATAACAAAGTATTGAGAAACTTTTGTTATTGACCAAATACTTATTTTCCACCATAATTTGCAAATAAATTCATAAAAAAATTCATTAAATCCTACAATGTGATTTTCTGGAAAAAATTCTAATTTTGTCTGTCATAGTTGAAGTGTACCTATGATGAAAATGACAGTCCTCTCTCATCTTTTTAAGTGGGAGAACTTGCACAATTGGTGGCTGACTAAATACTTTTTTGCCCCACTGTATGTATATATATATATATATATATATATATATATATATATATATATATATATATATATATATATATATATATGGGTAGGTACGTGTATGTATATGGATATATATATTTACCAAAAAAGATCCAAAGCTGATCCACCCCTAAAAATTTTTTTTTTTTTAAACGCTTCTTCGGCTGTCCCCATAGGAGAACCCTTTGAAGAACACTTTTTGGTTCCAGGTAGAAAGAACCCTTTTGGGTTCCATGTAAAAAACCTTTATACAGAGGGTTCTACATGGAACCCAAAAAGATTTCTTTCTGGAACCAAAAAGTGTTCTCCTATGGGACAGGCGAAGAACCCTTTTGGAACCTTGTTTTCTAAGGGTGTAGATACAGACCAAACCACATACGACTAATTATGTGATTGTATTCTGTGATCCTCTAAGTCCGTTTTAGTGAAGGGTTGTCATCATTATGGAGTTTTATTACGAATCAAATTTGGAGGGAACGATGGAAGGGATTCCTTGAAACAGATCATGTTCTGTTTTGATGGAGGGTTTGGAAGACTTTGCCTTGATCAGTTACATTAATCATCAATGTGCCATTATGGTAAACAGGGCAATAAGGGAAAACATTGGTGTCCATGGGGTGTTACCCAGCCCTCCAAATGAAAGTGAATAGCCCCCATTATCAGGGCCAATGCTTATTATATAACTATAATAACTAGAGCCCAGACTTTCACCTAGTCAGATCACATGGTATCATACTGTAAATATTATCCATGCGTGTCAGTGAGGCCAGAGGCCTTGCCTAATGCCTGTTATAGAAGGAGAGCATCTCCACTGGGCTTCAATAATGGAATCAGGTTGCATTAACTCTGCATGCTAAACACTTCTCACCCTCCCATTCTTCATTTCGTTACATCTGACAGACCGTTAGTGTGTCATGCAAAGTAATGACTACGTCCCCATGTGTAATATGAACAATGAAATAACAATGAACTGACTGAAATGGGTGCATGGATGCAACCTGGAGGATTCTTAATTAGGTGTGTGTGTGTCCTTCTATACAGACTGCAGTATCCATGCCAACCTGGAGATGCTGCAATCTCTACCCGAAGACCAGATAGCCTGTGCGGTCTCAAATCCTCTGCACCCAGTTTTTTCAAAACTTTTCTGAGCGGAAATCGTAAAATTGGTTATTCCAAAACTTTGAATGTGATCATTCGTATTAGGTTTCAGATTTGGTCATCCGATATGACTTGTAAAGACCATTTTATAATTGAGATAACATTACAGAAATGCAAAAGCCCAGAATAAGACTGAGCAGGAAAGCCATGGCATGAAGGCATCTCCTGAAATCAACTCCCCTTCAGGGCCAAGTTTTTCAAAAGGTTTAATCTGGATAAGAATGATCCGCATTCTGTAATCCCCTGTTTTGCCATAGATTATGTTAAATTGACTGTTGTTTAGGTACAATATGTAGTTAATTGCTATATTGAGAAGTGTCAAATAAATCTACTTTCTTACAAGTGATAAGCAGGTTCTATTATTTTATTTTATTTTAGTTACCTTTGTTCATGTAGTTTACTCATCTCTGTTTCATTGACAGTGTAGAATTAGTAACTTGACCAGTCCAGTAGATGGCAAGGATAGGCCTATTCAAAGCATTGAAAATACGGATTCTGTGATCTTGATATTGTGGTATCTGGATCAGTATGATCCTATACGATCCTTTTCTGAAAAACTGCGGTCAATCTAACGTAATGAACCTCCCCATCGTAGTAACACAGAAATGTAATCCCAACCTTTGAGTTTTGAAAAACGCCTTCATGAATAATAGGCTACCTTCAATAAATTGAAATGACTTTGTCAGAAAATAACATTGAACAGAACATTTCCAGGGCAGAATATTTAAAAAGAAACTAAATGTATGTGATGATGTGGCCGGTAAGACTTTGCTTCTTGAAAGTCCAATATCTTAAAAACTTGACTGTTGACATGCAAGACATGTTGGGCAGTGTAGCAGTGTACTAAATACCAAAATATATATTTTCTGTGTGGATCCCATTAAAATAAAGTGTTACCTGATTATTTATAAGGAAAGATTATTACAAATCATGACTTGACAAGTGTGATATAACTTGGTGGGAGGAGCGCATCAACAGTGGTGTAAAGTACTTAAGTAAAAATACTTTAAAGTACTACTTAAGTAGTTTTTGGGGGTATCTGTACATGACTTTACTATTTATATTTTTGACTACTTTTACAATGCATTCCTAAAGAAAATTACTTTACTTTACTTTTTACTCACTACATTTTTCCTCACACCCAAAACTACTTATTACATGTTGAATGCTTAGCAGGACAGGAAAATGCCGAAAAAGAGGACATGTGGTCATCCCTACTGCCTCTGATCTGTCAGACTCACTAAACACAAATGTATCTTTTGTAAATGATGTCTGAGTGTTGGAGTGTGCTCCTGGCTACATTTAAAAAACAAGAAAATGGTGCAGTCTGCTTTGCTTAATGTAAGGAATTTGAAATGATTTATACTTTTACTTTTGATACTTAAGTATATTTACAACCAAATACTTTTAGACTTTTACTCAAGTAGTATTTTACTGGGTGACTTACTTTTACTTGAGTAACTTTCTATTAAGGTATCTTTCCACCACCAAGGTGTGTGACTGAGAATCTGCTGGGAATTACCTTTTTTTCTATTGTCCTTTAAGAAAGAAAGAAAGACTTTAAGAAAATAAATTGTAGAAATGGGTGGGGTTTAGCCATAATTTGGACTTTGTGACACATGGGTTGTCAGAGGTTTGCTAAAGGTCATGACCTCTGTCATTATTCTAACTGTGAAAGCAGAATGGCCTGAGTTGACTCCAAATGGGCATCTCTCCAATTTGAACTGAACTGACTTTGATTGTGCATGCCATGAAGGCTTTTATTTATTTTATGTATTTAATTAGGCTCCCGAGTGGCGCAGCGGTCTAAGGCACTGTATCTCAGAGCTAGAGGTTTCACTACAATCCCTAGTTCGAATCCAGGCTGTATCACATCCGGTTGTGATTGGGAGTCCCATAGGGTGGCGCACAATTGGCCCAGCGTTGCCGGGGTAGGCTGTCATTGTAAATAAGAATTTGTTCGGACTTGCCTATTTAAATAAAGGTTCAATAAAAATCTATGGCAGGGTTTATTCCATGACTGCATCCATCTCAACATTCATTGGCTTCCTTTTCTTGTCTCCTTTTCCTGCACTGATTTGAAAGAACTGGGACAGGTGAAGGGTCATGCAAGTGCTGTCTTATCTGTTTTAGGTGGGGGATATGGTTTGATATACATTGGGCAAACATTTTATAATTCATATCTGTGCTTCACTTCATATTATAACGACATAATAATATCATAAAGTTGGATTTAACCAATTCAACCCTCATTGACACATACAACATGTATAAAAGGAAGTGATGATGATGGTTGGACCAGACAATAAATAAAGAAAACTGATTAGGTAGAGGAATAGCAAGGAAGACAAATGCCAGGGTCGTCTGTAGGAGCACACTGAGACTCCATTGCCGACTAGTGATTTTGGCCCAACTGTGTGTTACATATTGTTACGGGAGCGATGCAGGAGATGAGAAGCAGGTACAGTGAGTGAAGGTTTATTAGCTGACGGACATGAAACGGAACAGCGTCTGGACAGGAACACGTAACAAACACAATACGGAACAACGCGGACACAGGGAACACATGGAACAGACAGATATAGAGGGGGTAATCAACAAAGTGAAGGAGTCCAGGTGAGTTCAATGAGCACAGCTGCGCGTAATGTTGGTAACAGGTGTGTATGATGACGAGTAGCGTGTCGTCCCGGAGCGCCAGGGAGGAGGAGCGGGAGCAGGCGTGACACTGTGCTCAGTGAATAAACTCCATCCAAGTTATTTATTTCCTCTAAATGTAACAGCCAGGCTCCTATTGCGAAACAGCAAAGGCTTCAATTGCAAAACACAAAAATATAAGAGGCCGCTGCATGTGACAAATCTAGGTCACCGCCTCGTTCACAACAAGCTTATACCAGTTTTGCAAAGAAACATCAACACTGATCATCTCACATTATCTAACTTGGCACACACTCATTTATAAACCACCTTTTCTTCTCTTCAGCAGGTTAAGTCCATTGCACATATTTGTTGAGGCCACTGAAGTATATCATTCAAGTTGAGGCCCCTGGGCTATTCTTTGGGGAAGTGGGTGTCTTACAAGTTTTGGGGAGTGATCAACATGTTATTCATAATCTGTATTTAGTATAAATAGTTTCTCTGCAAGTGTTTCTCTCAGAGTGGATGCATCTGGAGTGAGCTGGTATAAAAGACACACATTCATCATAATGTAAGTAGTAATGATAGGGTCTCATTGCTTTGATAAGATTTGTTTGATTTGTGATGTGTTAAGTATTTAAAAGAAGAGATTTTTATAGAAATAGACATGTGTAATAACATCGTTTACAAACTGTCTTTGAAAGTATTACAATTTATTGCAAGAGTGATGTGTACTTTAGGTTTTTAATGTGATGACCCTGACTATTTGTGTGTACTTCAGGTTTTAATGTGATGACACTGACTATTTGTGTGTACTTCAGGGTTTATCTTGCTGGTTTGGTTGGCTTGCTGCTCATCTTGACTGCTGAAGCTAGAGTTGGGTAAGGAAGGTACACTTCTGCTATTTCCTCTCACATCATAACCACACAACTCAGAAATCATACGATGTTTATATATTGAATCAACGCGATTGCTATTGTTCCTTATTGATTTGTTTTCCACTGACCCCTGTATAGGAACTCCTCTGAGTCTAGCTTCTGTACAGAGACAAAGGAATGTCTGCTCTATGATCTGGTTTGCAAGAATGATGATTATGAGGGGACTCAATTGTAAGGCACAAATGAACGGCACATAGCAGCTAAAACTAAGTCAGAAGTTTGTTTCTCCACCTTTTCTTTACACGTTTAGTTTTAGGTCAGGGTTCCAGATACAATACAATAGCATTTTCATCACAATAAAGTTGATCATAATGTTCCATACAATTGTGAAAACAAAAAATATACGTACCTGTATGCGTAAAAACAGGAGCTTCCCCCTACCCAGCTACCAAGCTTCCATCCACCCGACAACCCCAGCCCCAGAAACCAGGATTCCCACCCCTTCCCACCCACCTCGTCTAGAAACCAAAGTTGTTTGTCCACCGCCCCCCTGTACCCACCCTCACCCACTTGGCAGCTCCCGAACCCCCACACCCTCCACCCATGGACTGCCCCTTCCCCCGCACCCACAATGTAAATTGTTTCACCACATTGGGGAATGAACAGCGAAACAGCACAGCAAGTAAGTGAAATAGGTTTTGATTATGTTTTACTGGTAATGGGGACATACGTAAATGTCAACAAAATACATTTTTGGTGTGTGTGTGTGTGTGTGTGTTTCAACTATTTAACTGTACTAGAATGCTTAAAAGGTCGCTAAAATTGTAAATTACGGTTATCAGTATCGTTTAGTTGGACAAGGAAAATATTGGATATCGGTATCGGACAAAAATGTAATATTGGTGCATCCCTAATCTCAACACATGTCATGTATTTTTTTAAAGACGGCTGGCTAACGATCTGGATGCCATTGTGATCTCCCTGTGCAGGTGTACTTTACAGACATGTCAGATATGAAAGTGTACATGAGGAGCTATGGCGGATGGATGATGTCTTTGACAGCCAGCATTAAAACCTCTTAAGGATCTGCTTTTTTTCAATTTGTGTCTAAAATGACATACCCAAATCTAAGCTGCTTGTAGCTCAGGCCCTGAAGCAAGGATATGCATATTCTTGGTAACATTTGAAAGACTTTGAAGTATGTGGAAATGTGAAAGGAACGTAGTGGAATATAACACAATAGATCTGGTAAAAGACAATACAAAGAAAAAAAAATCTACCGTTTTTTTGTATTTCTTTTGTACCATCATCTTTGAAATGCAAGAAAAAGGCCATAATGTATTATTCCAGCCCGGGTGGCAGCTGTGTATGTGCAAAGTTTTAGACCGATCCAATGAACCATTGAATTTCTGTAAAAAAAAATGTATCAATACCGCCCAAATGTGCCTAATTTGTTTATAACTTTTCATGTTCAAAACTGTGCACTCTCCTAAAACAATAGCATGCTATTATTTCACTGCAATAGCTACTGTAAATTGGACAGAATTTAAGCTTTCTGCCACTATGAGATATGTCTATGTCTATGTCCTAGGAAATGTTCTTGTTACTTACAACCTCATACTAATCGCATTAGCCTACGTTAGCTCAATGTCCCGCAGGGGACCCACCGATCCTGAAGACGTTTTAACTCCATGCTTCTGAAAAGGCAGCTTGACAAAGTCCAGGCCACCTACAACAAAGACTACAACTCCACTGCGGGATATGACAGGTGAGTGCACGGTGGTAGGCATGCTGGTGGTAGCCATGCTGGTTAAGTGTGCCTTGAATTCTAAATAAATCACTGACAGTGTCACCAGCAAAGCACCCCCAGAACATCACACCTCCTCTTCTATGCTTCATGGTGAGAACCTCACATGCGGAGATCATCCGTCCACCTACTCTGCGTCTCATATAGACACGGCGGTTTGAACCAAAAATCTCACATTTGGATTCATCAGACCAAAGGACAGATTTTCACCGGTCTAATCTCTATTTCTTGTGTTCTTGGCCCAAGAAAATCTCTTCTTATTGGTGTCCTTTAGTAGTGGTTCTGTGCAGCAATTTGACCATGAACACCTGATTTCACAGTATCCTCTAAACAGTTGATTTTGAGATGTGTCTGTTACTTGAACTCTGTGAAGGATTTATTTGGACTGCAATTTCTGAGGCTGGTAACTCTAATGAACTTATCCTCTGCAGCAGAGGTGACTCTGGGTCTTCCTTTCCTGTGGCGGTCCTCATGAGAGCCAGTTTCATCATAGTGCTTGAGGGTTTTATGGTTTGTACCTCCAGCGCCCCTATATGTAGCCCATGTATGTAATGCTTTCTACACAGAAATAGTATGACATGCCATATTCTTTTGGTCCAGATCAGCATCAGCCACATGTCCTACACATACTGAGACAGAGGGGCGCTGTTTTGCTCGCTCGGATGCTTTAAGTGAGATTGATGTGTCTTTCGGTTGGCGGGCTTCTCTGTCAAATATTTCAATATTTTATTTGGATGGGCAAGGAGGTACAGTAAGGAGGGCCAGGCCCCCAAGGCCCACCCATGACCCCGGCCCTGGGGTAGCCTACAGGAGCGTCTTTGTTGAGTGTTTGACAATCAGATGAAAACATCATGACTGTTTGTGTTTATGCCACATTAAAAGGCATAAGCGGCGTGTCCATGAGGCTAGGACAAAGCTTTTGAATTGAATTAAATTGCCAAAATTATATAGCCTGATTAGTTTACTCCTGTCTATATAAAAATAAATAAAATAATTGAAGTAGGCTACTACACCAGAAAGTAGGATTTGGCCACGAAGGATCATAAGCTTTTTTTAAAAAAGCTGTGGATTGATTGTTTTAAATCGCATAGCCTACAGTCGGAATGGCCCGAAATTTGGGCAACGCGTGCTGCAAATACCAAATAGATGATTGTTGAGTTGCGACGGTCAGTGAAAGCAGAGAGACCCCGCCAAGTTAATCGCAATATTTAAAAAATACAATTGCGGAAAAATTGTTTGGAAAACAAATGGATATTGCTGTAAAGAGATGACAATGAAAATACTCTAATCTGTCTTTTAGTTGTAAAAATTCTTAACTTAATTGAGCAAACAGCAGCCTGTCTTATTGGCACCAGGGGAGAACATCTGCCTTATCCCCGGTGAGTGTGCATATCCACTGTCTTTGTCATTGGGTCAGTGCCACTTCTGTTTGTTTTTGGACAGTCATTTTTAGATGGAAGTCATATTGTATTTGTGTCTCCCCTTTTTGTAGGCCAATTATATGGATCAGACAAAATCGTTTTTATTGATCTGTTTGTCAGTGTCAGCAGAGTAGGATGGGGAGCGTCTGTAACGTCCTGACCAGAGTTCTTATGTGTTTTGCTTGTTTAGTGTTGGTCAGGACGTGAGCTGGGTGGGAATTCTATGTTGTGTGTCTAGTTTGTCTGTTTCTGTGTCCAGCCTAATATGGTTCTCAGAGGCAGCTGTCAATCGTTGTCCCTGATTGAGAATCATATATAGGAGGCTTGTTTTGTGTTGGGATTTTGTGGGTGATTGTTTCCTGTCTCTGTTTTGTCTGCACCAGATAGGGCTGTCTCGGGTTTTCACATTTGTTATTTTGTTACTTGTATTAGTGTTACCGTTTATTCGTATAATTAAACATGTTGAACACTAGCCGCGCTGCATTTTGGTCCTCTCCTTCATCCCAGGAAGAAAACCGTGACAGCATCGTTGCACAGCTATTTTCAGGTCTCTCCAGAGATGTTCAATTGGGTTCAAGTCCGGGCTTTGGTTGGGCCGCTCAAGGACATTCAGAGACTTGTCCCGAAGCCACTCTTGCGTTGTCTTGACTGTGTGCTTAGGGTCGATGTTCTGTTGGAAGGTGAACCTTCACTCCAGACTGAAGTCCAGAGCGCTCTGGAGCAGGTTTTCATCAAGGATCTCTCTGTATTTGCTCTGTTCATCTTTCCCTCGATCCTGACTAGTCTGACAGTCCCTGCCACTGAAAAATATCCCCGCAGCATGATACCGCCACAACCATGCCTCACCATAGGACCGCCACAATGAGGCCCGCCACAGGAAAGGAAGACCCAGAGTTACCTCTGCTACAGAAGATAAGTTCATTAGTGATTAGCCTCAGAAATTGCAGCCCAAATAAATTATTTACAGAGTTCAAGTAACAGACACACAACATCAACTGTTCAGAGGAGACTGCATGAATCAAGCCTTCATTGTCGCAAGGAAACATTTACTAAAGGACACTAATAGGAAGAACAGATTTGCTTCGGCCAAGAAACACGAGTAATGGACATTAAACCGGTGGAAATCTGTCCTTTGGTCTGATGAGTCCAAATTTCAGATTTTTGGTTCCAACCACCATGTCTTTGTGAGACGCAGAGCAGGTGAACGGATGATCTCCACATGTGTGGTTCCCACCGTGAAGCATGGAGGAGGATGTGTGATAGTGTGGGGGTGCTTTGCCGGTGACACTGTGATTTATTTAGAATTCAAGGCACACTTAACCAGCATGGCTACCACAGCATTCTGCAGCGATACGCCATCCCATCTGGTTTGCGCTTTGTGGGACTATCATTTGTTTTTCAACAGGACAATGACCCAACACACTTCCAAGCTGTGTAAGGGCTATTTGACCAAGAAGGAGAAGGCTAGAGTGATGTATCAGATGACCTGGCATATGTGGGAACTCCTTCAAGACTGTTGGAAAAGCATTCCAGGTGAAGCTAGTTGAGAGAATGCCAAGAGTGTGCAATGCTGTCATCAAGGCAGCATAGGTTTGATGTCTTCACTATTATTCTACAATGCAGAAAATAGTGAAAAGAAAGAAAATCTCTTGAATGATTAAGTGTGTCCAAACTTTTGACTGGTACTGTATATGCAGTGCATTCTGAATATTTTTAGTCCCCTTGACTTTTTCCACATTTTGTTACGTTTCAGCTGTATTTTAGAATTTATTAAATACAGTTTTTTCCCGCGTCAATCTACACACAACACCCCATAATGATAAAGCGAAAACAGGTTTAGAGATATTTGCAAATGTATAAAAATAAAAAAAACAGAAATACCTTATTTACATAAGTATTCAGACCCTTTGCTATACGAAATTAAGCTTACAGTGCCTTGCAAAAGTATTCATCCCCCTTGGCGTTTTTACTATTTTGTTGCATTACAACCTGTAATTTAAATATGATTAATTATTTGGATTTCATGTAATGGACATACACAAAATCGTTCAAATTGGTGAAGTGAAATGAAAATAATAACTTGTTTCATAAAATAAATAAAAAATAAAACTGAAAAGTGGTGCGTGCATATGTATTCACCCCCTTTGCTATGAAGCTCCTAAATAAGATTTGGTGTAACCAATTGCCTTCAGAAGTCACATCATTAGTTAAATAAAGTCTACCTGTGTGTAATATGTGTCACATGATCTGTACCATGATCTCAGTATATATACACCTGTTCTGAAAGGCCCCAGAGTCTGCAACACCACTAAGCAAGGGGCACCACCAAGCAAGCGACACAATGAAGACCAAGGATCTCTCCAAACAGGTCAGGGACAAAGTTGTGGAGAAGTACAAATCAGGTTTGGGTTATAAAAAATATCAGAAACTTTTAACATTTCACGGAGCACCATTAAATCCATTACTAAAATATTTAAAGAATATGGCAGCACAACAAACCTGCCAAGAGAGGGCCGCCAAAACTCACGGACCAGGCAAGGAGGGCATTAATCAGAGAGGCAATAAAGAGACCAAAGATAACCCTGAATGAGCTGCGGAGATTGGAGTATCTGTCCATAGGACCACCTTAAGCCATGCACTCCACAGAGCTGGGCTTTAGGGAAGAGTTGCCAGTTAAAAGCCATTGCTTAAAGAAAAAACTAAACAAACACGTTTGATGTTCGCCAAATGGCATGTGGGAGACTCCCCAAACATATGGAAGAAGGTACTCTGGTTAGATGAGACTGAAATGTTGCTTGTTGGCCATCAAGGAAAATGCTATGTCTGGTGCAAACAACACCTCGAGAACACCATCCCCACAGTGAAGAATGGTGGTGGCAGCATCATGCTGTGGGGATGTTTTTCATCGGCAGGGACTGGGAAACTGGTCAGAATTGAAGGAATGATGGATGGTGCTAAATACAGGGAAATTCTTGAGGGAAACCTATTTCAGTCTTCCAGAGGTTTGAGACTGGGATGGAGGTTCACCTTCCAGCAGGACAATAACCCTAAGCATACTGCTAAAGCACCACTCGAGTGGTTTAAGGGGAAACATTTAAATGTCTTGGAATGGCCTAGTCAAAGCCCAGACCTCAATCCAATTGAGAATCTGTGGAATGACTTAAAGATTGCTGTACACCAGCGGAACTCATCCAACTTGAAGGAGCTGGAGCAGTTTTGCCTTGAAGAATGGGCAAAAATACCAGTGGCTAGATGTGCCAAGCTAAAAGAGACATACCCCAAGAGACTTGCAGCTGTAATTGCTGAAAAGGTGGCTCTACAAAGTATTGACTTTTGGGGGGGTGATTAGTAATGCACGCTCAAGTTGTCAGTTTTTTTCTGTCTTATTTCTTGTTTGTTTCACAATAAAACATATTTTGCATCTTCAAAGTGGTAGGCATGTTGTGTTAAAACCTTTTCTCAATAGGGGGTGCTGTTTGCACTTTGTAAAAATTTTGTTCCCAAATTAAACTGCCTCGTACTCAATTCTTGCTTGTACAATATGCATATTATTATTACTATTGGATAGAAAACACTCTCTAGTTTCTAAAACCGTTTGAATTATATCTGTGAGTAAAACATAACTCGAGTTGGAGCAATCTTCCTGTCAGCAAGTGAGAAATCTGAAATGAGCCAGGCTGTTCTGAGGTCAGTTTATTAATTTGCATGTCTTCTATTGGTTGAGATGCACTGCATACGCCTTCCCCTGGATGTCAGCAAATAGTGAGAATTGGAATGGTGTTGCTAGGCAGATCTGAGGCCATATAAAGGGTTTGGGAACGTGGGGTCCACTCTTTTCAACATTCGCCATGACGCAAGACAGACCTCAGGATGGCGTTCTAGAAAGCTCCCGTTATAGCCCTTAGATATATCTGGCTCTGATTTTATTCGATATAGGTGTTAAAGACATCATAATGTTGTTATTTTAAACCAAGTTTTATCAGTTTATATCAGTATATTGCGATTTTCGGAGATTTCTTTGTCCTGCGTTCTAGAGAGTTGGGCACGTCTGGGCCACATGGCTAATGTTTACTGCTAATTCCAAAGTTGAAGGCGACAATCTACAACCGAGCAACGATTATTTTGGACAAAGGACAACTTGCCCAAGATTCTGATGGGAGCTCATCAAAAAGTAAGAACTATTTATGATGTTAATTCGTTGTTCTGTTGAAAAATGTAAAACTCATATTCCGCCATTAATTTCGGTAGGGTCTCGCTTTAACGCACGCTGTATGTCGTAGTAACGTTAATTTTAAGAATCTAACACAGCGGTTGCATTAAGAACTAATGTATCTTTCATTTGCTGTCCAACCTGTATTTTTTAGTCAAGTTTATGATTAGTTACAGATTAGATTAGGTGCTTCTCCCAAGATTTCTCCCGACATATTGTTGGCAGCTTGGCTACTATTCTCATTGTATAACCACAATTTGTGCCGCTAAATATGCACATTTTCGAACAAACTCTATATGTATTGTGTAATATGATGTTATAGGATTGTCATCTGAAGAAGTTTGAGAAGGTTAGTGAAAAAATTAATATCTTTTGCTGGTTTATTCGTTATCGCTATTGTTGGCTTGAATCAATGCTGTTGTGTGGTTGGCTATTGTAGTAAGCTAATATAATGCTATATTGTGTTTTCGCTGTAAAACACTTAAAAAATCTGAAATATTGGCTGGATTCACAAGATCTTTGTCTTTCATTTGCTCTACGCTGTGTATTTTTCATAAATGTTTTATGATGAGTATTTAGGTAATTCACGTTGGTCTCTGTAGTTATTCTAGTTGCTTTGGTGAGAGTTGTGATGGTGGCTGCAATGGTAAAATATGATTTATACCTGAAATATGCACATTTTTCAAACAAAACATATGCTATACAATAAATATGTTATCAGACTGTCATCTGATGAAGTTGTTTCTTGGTTAGTGACTATTTATATCTTTATTTGGTTGAAATTGTGATAGCTACCTATGCAGGAAAAAAATGGTGGGAAAAAAAAGCTGTGTCTTTTGCTATCGTGGTTTACATATTATATAGATTTACATATTGTGTCTTCCCTGTAAAACATTTTAAAAATCAGAAATGATGGCTGGATTCACAAGATGTGTATCTTTCATCTGGTGTCTTGGACTTGTGATTTAATGATATTTAGATGCTAGTATTTACTTGTGACGCTATGCTAGGCTATGCTAGTCTGATTTTTTACTGATGGGGGTGCTCCCGGATCCGGGATTGTGTGCAAGTAGAAGTTAATCAAATTACCCCCCCCCCCCCAAAAAATAGGAAAAATGCCAAAGGGGGTGAATGCTTTCGCAAGCCACTGTAGGTGCATCCTGTTTACATTGATCATCCTTGAGATGTTTCTACAACTTGATTGGAGTCCACCTGTGGTAAATTTAATTGATTTGACATGATTTGGAAAGGCACACACCTGTTTATTTAAGGTCCCACAGTTGACAGTGCATGTCAGAGCAAAAACTAAGCCATGACGTCGAAGGATTGTGTCGAAGCACAGAACTGGGGAAGGGTAAACTGAGCAATCGGGGGAGAAGGGCCTTGGTCAGGGAGGTGACCAAGAATCCGATGGTCACTTTAACAGAGCTCCAGAGTTCCTCTGTGGAGATGGAAGAACATTCCAGAAGGACAACCATCTCTGCAGCACTTCATCAATCAGGCCTTTATGGCCAAACGGTAGCCACTCCTAAGTAAAAGGCACATGACAGCCCACTTGGAGTTTGCCAAAAGGCACCTAAAGACTCTCAGACTTTGAGAAACAAGATTCTCTGGTCTGATGAAAACAAGATTGAACTCTTTGGCCTGAATGCCAAGCGTCACGTCTGGAGGAAACCTTGCACCATTCCTACGGTGATGAATGGTGGTGGCAGCATCATGCTGTGGGGATGTTTTTCAGTGGCAGGGACTGGGAGACTATCCAGGATCGAGGGAAAGATGAAAGGAGCTAAGTACAGAGAGATCCTTGATGAAAACCATGTCCAGAGTGCTTAGGACCTCAGACTGGGGCGAAGGTTCACCTTCCAACAGGACAATGACCCTAAGCACACAGCCAAGACAACGTAGAAGAGGCTTTGGGACAAGTGTCTGAATGTCCTTGAGTGGCCCAGCCAGAGCCTGGACTTGAACCCGATTGAACATCTCTGGAGAGACCTGAAAATATCTATGCAGCGACACTCCCCATCTAACCTGACAGAGCGTGAGAGGATCTGCAGAGAAGAATGGGACAAACTCCCCAAATACTTGAGGCTGTAATGACTGCCAAAGGTGCTTTAACACAGTCCTGTGTAAATTGTCTGAATACTTATTGAAATGTGATATTTCAGTTGTTCATTTTTAATACATTTGCAAAAAATAGCTTTGTCATTATAGGGTATTGTGTGTAGATTGATGAGGGATTTAAAAAAAAAAAACTGTTACATAACAAAAATGTGGAGAACGTCAAGGGGTCTGAATACTTTCCGAATGCACTGTTGCTCCATTCTACTGTATTTTATTTTTTACCTCTTGTTTTATTTGTATTATTATTTTTCATTGCTGAATCATTGGGAAGGCCTCGTAAGCAAGCATTTCACGGTAACACCAATTGTATTTGGCTCATGTGACAAATAAAATTTGATTTGATTCATGTAGAACTGTGAGTGAATACTTCATGGCTAAAAATTATACATGACCCTGAAGAAATCCTTTAGGGTCAGCTGGATGATAGAGAGGGCTGGGTTCCCAGGCAGAACTGCAATCTTCTTAAGAGAAGTTCTCCACAGCTGATCAGCCACTGTCTAAGTTGAGGCAAGGTGATAGTTGAGGCAAGGTGATAGTTGAGGCAAGGTGATAGTTGAGGCAAGGTGATAGTTGACGCAAGGTGATAGTTGAGGCAAGGTGATAGTTGACGCAAGGTGATAGTTGACGCAAGGTGATAGTTGACGCAGGGTATTAGTTGAGGCAAGGTGATAGTTGAGGCAAGGTGATAGATGAGGCAAGGTGATAGATGAGGCAAGGTGATAGTTGAGGCAAGGTGATAGTTGAGGCAAGGTGATAGTTGAGGCAAGGTGATAGTTGAGGCAAGGTGATAGTTGAGGCAAGGTGATAGTTGAGGCAAGGTGATAGTTGAGGCAAGGTGATAGTTGAGGCAAGGTGATAGTTGAGGCAAGGTGATAGTTGAGGCAAGGTGATAGATGAGGCAAGGTGATAGATGAGGCAAGGTGATAGTTGAGGCAAGGTGATAGATGAGGCAGGGTGATAGTTGAGGCAAGGTGATAGTTGAGGCAAGGTGATAGTTGAGGCAAGGTGATAGTTGAGGCAAGGTGATAGTTGAGGCAAGGTGATAGTTGAGGCAAGGTGATAGATGAGGCAAGGTGATAGTTGAGGCAAGGTGATAGTTGAGGCAAGGTGATAGTTGAGGCAAGGTGATAGATGAGGCAGGGTGTTAGATGAAAAAAGTAGAACCGCACTCATGGTCCATTATTTTTATTTTCATTGTATTTTTCTGTAAATAGCCCTATAAATACAGGTTAAAGGGGAAAATTATATCGCCCATTGGCTTTTAAAAATGTGGAAAAGCAGGTTACTCTAGGGATACAGTATGTTCCCCTCTTCCGGTGAGGCTTATGGGCCAATAGAGATGTGGACCAACAGTTCTGGGGCTGGTGGGTCAGGACACAGTCAGCACCCCAGGTGGTGTTTGCATCAGCTGCCAGTCATGCTGAAGTCCTGAGTCCACTGGGGTGGAAGGGGTCCCATTGATAGGAAGGATCAGTACCACCTGATGATGCTGTTATTATATCATGATGCATGATGATGATGCTGTAAATAGTGCATGATGTGCAGCACTTATTCTTTGATGTGGTATGACATGAGCTGACATGGCTACACCTGTGTTGTGGCTACACCTCTTTCTGACATCATAGCCTATAACAGAATACCATATTACACCATATAATTAAATATATAATGGTAAGCACATCCTGTCTGTGACCAGAACAACCAATAGCGTTGAAGCGTGAGGATCAACTTCTCCACTGTTTTGGTGCCCTGGCTACCACACTGTGAACAGTGTGAAGCGAACCCGTGCACATGCGCCGACACTGTGTGTGACTGTGTGAGAGAAAATTGTTGCATCTCGCTCATCTCAATATCTGCAGTGCTGTTCGTGGCAAAGTCATTTAGCTGAGTCCACCTTTTTAAAACATGTCTTAAGACCTCTCAAGACGTGATGGCTGGGTATGTTATACTTTTTTTCTTCTTCACTGTTTCTGTTTACTCGCCAACTCTTTATGGAATTGTTATGCCAAATTGTAGTGAATTCCCACTCCCAGTGGTGCTGTCCCTCTGTTATCACATCTCAGACCTCACGCAACCCATTCCCGACAGTGCCAGAGTGACAACAAAATAAAAAATCCCAGTGACCTCTGTGACCAGGCCACTGATAGGTTGCTAAGGGGGCGGACAACTGACAGCACTTCTGCCTGCTCAGATCCGAGACTCCTCATTCTCTCTCCAGGTGGACATGTGTGATGGTGTGCGTGGACAGAAGTGGGTGTGACTATTGTAACTTGTTGTGTACTTAAACTTGTTATTGGTTGTTATTATGGCTAGTTGTCATGATGGTTTTGTTGTAAACATGCTCAGGAAGCATTCTCATATTTTTACAGTCATTGGATATAAGAGCAACGTCAACTTACCAACATTACGACCAGGAATACGACTTTCCCGAAGCAGATCCTCTGCTTGGACCACCACCCAGGACAATGGATCGGATCCCAGTAGGCGACCCAAAACAACGGCGCCGCAGAAGGGGCAGACGGAGCTGTCTTCTGGTCAGGCGCCGTAGACGGGCTCACCGCTCCCGAGTATACTACCCGCCAATGTTCAGTCTCTTGACAACAAGTTAGACGAAATTCGAGCATGGGTTGCCTTCCAGAGAGACAGAGACTAACATTCTGTTTCACGGAAACATGGCTCACTCGGGATACGTTATCAGAGTCGGTACAGCCACCCGGTTTGTTCACGCATTGCGCCGACAGAAACAAACATCTCTCTGGTAAGAAGAAGGGTGGTGGTATATGCCGTATGATTAACGAGTTGTGGTGTGATCATAACAACATACAGGAACTCAAGTCCTTTTGTTCACCTGATCTAGAACTCCTCACAATCAAATGCCGACCACATTATCTACCAAGAGAATTCTCTTCGATCATAATCACAGCCGTGTATATACCCCCCAAGCAGACACCTCAACGGCCCTGAAAGAACTTAATTGGACTCTGTGTAAACTGGAAACCACATATCCTGAGGCTGCATTTATTGTAGCTGGGGATTTTAACAAAGCTAATATGAAAACAAGGCTCCCTAAATTTTTATCAGCATATCGAATGCGCGACTCGGGCTGGCAGCATTCTGAATCATTGCTACTCTAACTTCTGTGACACATACAAAGCCCTCCCTCGCCCTCCTTTCGGGAGGGTTTCCGAGTTTCCTAATAATTGCTCCCACAGTTGATTTCTTCAAACCAAACTGCTTACCTATTGCAGATTCAGTCTTCACAGCCTGGTGCAGGTCTACAATTTTGTTTCTGGTGTCCTTTGACAGCTCTTTGGTCTTGGCCATAGTTGAGTTTGGAGTGTGACTGTTTGAGGTTGTGGACAGCTGTCTTTTATACTGATAACAAGTTCAAACAGGTACCATTAATACAGGTAACGAGTGGAGGACAGAGGAGCCTCTTAAAGAAGAAGTTACAGGTCTGTGAGAGCCAGAAATCTTGCTTGTTTGTAGGTGACCAAATACTTATTTTCCACCATAATTTGCAAATAAATTCATAAAAAATCCTACAATGTGATTTTCTGGATTTTTTTCCCTCATTTTGTCTGTCATAGTTGAAGTGTACCTATGATGAAAATTACAGGCCTCTCTCATCTTTTTAAGTGGGAGAACTTGCACAATTGGTGGCTGGCTAAATACTTTTTTTGCCCCACTGTAGATTGCTCTAGTTTGCTATTCACTGTTAAATTCCCCATTACATTGTATTGCTACTGTATCTGTTTGAACAGTATTCATTCATATCGCTCTTTGTACAGAACCACGTCCATCTCATATTTCCTCTGGAAATAAAGATCATTCTTGTGTGTAACTTCGGTGTAATTCCTCTGACCAGCAAAGGTCGCACCGGATTTGTGACTTATTGGCACCACTATGGCAGCCTACAGAGAGTTCACAGTGGATTTGCCCTTCAGACCTCCGCGGAGTAAACGCAGCTTCCGGTTGTAGGTAGTTAGACACACAGCTTCTCCAGGAATTTATGAAGTCTGCTGCCTGTTTAGGCAGCAACGGTGTAGACTCAAAGCCCCATGTCGTCGGGATGGATTGACAATGATGGAGCAATGGAGTTGGAAAGAGCATAAACGGATTTGGGACCAGGCTACAGAATACTGGAATTTGGGGGGGAATATTTACACAGTGTTTGTGCATCTTTCAACTAGAAACTGACAGACCTCAGATTTAGTCCGCAGATTGTCTAACACTGTGTGTGTGTGTGTGTGTGTGTGTGTGTGTGTGTGTGTGTGTGTGTGTGTGTGTGTGTGTGTGTGTGTGTGTGTGTGTGTGTGTGTGTGTGTGTGTGTGTGTGTGTGTGTGTGTGTGTGTGTGTGTGTGTGTGCGTAACAAATCTACAATAAATAATTTTTCATATTAACAAACATCTAGTCCTTCTCTGTAAGATAGATGCCTCTATCTTAAACACCTGTATTTAAGTTAAACACTATTATACTATCGAACAAAAAATAGATTACAACTTAGCATTTGATAAGACTGAATAACATTTATTTTGAAAACATTCGGCAAAAGAATCCATTTTAGGAACACTTTCTCCTCTGAGAGCGGAGCAGATAATAAAGTTACCTTTCATTGTTAAGAATGCTTTTGAATCAACCTTTCAATCCCAGTCCATCTAGAATGACGCTGAATTTACCAATTGTCTAGGTACTGCTCTGTTTCAGCTGTCGTAGGCAGCCAAGCTGTTTAGAGCTGTACCCTTGAGTGACATGCATACAGGGACCTTTGGAATGTTTGGATCCTTTTTTTGTACATTTGATTGGTGGATTCAAATAAAGTATTTAAAATGTGTGTGTGTGTGTGTGTGTGTGTGTGTGTGTGTGTGTGTGTGTGTGTGTGTGTGTGTGTGTGTGTGTGTGTGTGTGTGTGCGTGTGTGCGTGTGTGCGTGTGTGCGTGTGTGTGTGTGGCGTGTGAGAGAGAGACTGTGTATGACTGTGTGTGTCTTCAGTGCACTCTGCACCTTTCTGTCTAGATCTGACACACTTTGTGTTTTTTGGAGCAGTGGACCAGGGGTAAGGACTCGGCCTGTAGAATTATGAATCTGGCTTTTCCACCACAATGGCTGTGAGATGCATTAAACTTATGGAGTTGCTTGTTTCTGTCTAGTGGTTTGCCTCCCTGCTCATCTCTGCTGATCCTATTCTAGAGACCAATAAGAGGTTCACACTTTGATTAAGATCCATGCTATTATGCAACCGGCAAAAACTGTAATGCCCCTTGGAATATTGCTTAAATTTTAAAAAACGCTTTTGTTGGTGGACCCACGCTTTGATATGCAAGTATGTAATACATTAACAGAATAAAGGATTTGTATTGAGCTCTAAATTCAGACTCAATATCTGTGGCTTCCTGCACTCACACGCACACACATACCAAGAAACAGACTTGGAGTGGTATAGCTGTCTCATCTGGGCCGCTGGCCATTTGTCTCGTACTTAATTACATTACAGGGCTGCATATTTTACGACACGGCTTGTCAGCGGAAGCTGAAAATTAGGCAAGTGACTTCCCTATCATTATACTGTATTGTAAGATATATTTGTTTGTTTGTTATAGATTCAACAGGTATGTGTGCGTTTTAGTGCGATGACATAGACACAATCCTGTGTGTGAACAATACATGGGATGGAAAAACGTGTTGCGCTAGATGTTGCAGTGTAAAAGGTAACAGTTGTTGACATGGGATGTGTGTGTCTCTGGCCAGGTTCCTGGTCTGCAGCTATCAAGGAGGACAAACTTTCACCCCAGGCAGGAGCAGAACTCACACTCAGTCCCTCTTCTTTCCTTCTCTCTTCTTTTGTGGGTTTTCTCTGCACTCCGTGGGTTCTGTTAATACTACAGAATTATTCATGCTGTAACCCTTATCATCAAAGAGAGACTGCAAAAATTAAGAATGCAGGTGTGAATACTCTCCGTACTCTCCCATGTGTATTAACTCTCCCATCTGGTCTGGGACCCAAGGAATACCAAGCACACAATGCTTTGACCTCAGGGTTAAAGAGTTGTTATAATAAAATCTCTTGGGAGCATGAACAGCGTTTTCCTTTTTGTTTTCCATGAATTCACCTACAACTCCAGCACCTACAAAAAGTACCTGGCTGTGCATATGTTCAGCTTTTAAACAGAAATAAAAGATCCCCGAAAATGTCCATACGCACAAAAAGCTGATTTCTCTCCATTTTTGTGCACAGAGTTGTTGACATCTCTGTTAGTGAGCATTTCTCCTTTGTCAAGATAACCCATCCACCTGACAGGTGTGGCATATCAAGAAGCTGATTAAACAGCATGATCATTACAGAGGTACCACATGTGCTAGGGACAATAAATGGCCACTCTAAAATGTGCTGTTTTGTCACACAACACAATGCCACAGATGTCTCATGTTTTAAGGGAGTTTGCTATTGGCATGCTGACTGCAGGAATATCCACCAGAGCTGTTGCCAGAAAATGTTGTGTTAATTTCTCTACCATAAGCCACCTCCAACGTCATTTCAGAGAATTTGGCAATACATCCAACAGGCCTCACAACCCAGACCCTGTGTAACCACACCACCCCAGGACCTCCACATCTGGCTTCTTCACATGCAGGATTGCCTGAGACCAGCCACCCGGACAGGTGATGAAACTGTGAGTTTGTTTGCATAACCAAAGAAGTTCTGCACAAACTGTCAGAAACCGTCTCAGGGACGCTCATCTACGTGTTCGTCGTCCTCATCAGGGTCTTGACCTGACAGCAGTTCGGCGTCGTAACTGACTTCAGTGAGCAAAGGCTCACCTTCGATGGCCACTTGCACGCTGGAGAAGTGTGCTCTTCATGGATGGTAGACAGCGTGTTTGGGATCATGTGGACAAGCAGTTTGCTGATGTCAACATTGTGAACAGAGTGCCCCATGATGGTGGTGGGGTTATGGTATGGACGGGCATAAGATACGGACAACGAACACAATTGCATTTTATTGATGGCAATTTTCATGCGCAGAGATGTTTATATATTTTTTTGATTTAACCTCTATTACTAGGCAAGTCAGTTTAGAACAAATTCTTATTTACAATACCCTGGCGAGATCTGGAGGCCCGTGTGCCATTCATCCGCCACCATGACCTCATGTTTCAGCATGATAATGCATGGCCCCATGTCACAAGGATCTGTACACAATTCCTGAAAGCTAAAAATGTCCCCAATTCTTCCATGGCCTGCATAATAACCAGACATGTCACCCATTGAGCATGTTTGGGATGCTCTGGATCGATGTGTACGACAGCGTGTTCCAGTTCCAGTCAATATCCAGCAACTTCGAACAGCCATTGAAGAGGAGTGGGATAACATTCCACAGGCCACAATCAACAGCCTGGTCAATTCTATACGATGGAGATGTGTCACACTGCATGAGGCAAATTGTGGTTACACCAGATACTGACTGTTTTTTTAAATCCACGCTCCTTTTTTAAGGTATGTGTGACCAAGAGATGCATATCTGTATTCCCAGTCATGTGAAATCCATATATTAGGGCCTAATGAATGTATTTCAATTGACCAATTTCCTTATATGAACTGTAACTCAGTACAATCTTTGAAATTGTTGCATATTGCCTTTATATTTTTGTCCAGTGTAAATTTTTCATCACTAGTTGAACAACATTCACAGTTATAAACAGATAAAATCTGATTTTAAACCTCACCTCTCCTCAACCCTAACCTTAACCACACTGCTAACCTTATGACCAACCCTAACCTTCAATTAAGACCAACATTTTTTGGGGGGGTTTTCATGAGTTTGTATGATATAACCAATTTGGACTTTGTGACTATGGTAACTAGTGCCACAACCGTATTACATGTTAATATATTTGACTGTGAGTGAGACAATTACTGGCAAATGCAATGGCTTCTTTGGCACAAATGTGATAATGAAAGTGCCTTTTCAGTAATTTTGAAACCGACCCTCAGAGTACTGTGGAAAGCGTGATTCCAGAGCTGAACCCTGGCCCCCTGGTGGGGAGTGACAACTTGGAGCAAGGACATGGAGAATAGAGCGATACATAAATATGTCAATTTAAAAAAAAAAGAAGGGCTGTTGCGTGGCGGGCGCGCAAGAGCGTATGAAACGTCATCCTCTCTTGCGGTTGTCAAACTGTGTTTTATGCCGCTGTGTCTTACCGACTACACATATCAAGACCCATAACCTACGTAGACTGTAGTCAATTAACATTCATATCGATAATCGATAACTTTCCAGAACAGATTCCCACTGTGGAGCCAACAAGAGAAGTTATCATCACTTGGCCATATTGAAGTTTCATATTTGCCTCTAGTCGGACAGCTGTCGGATTTGTGTCAGGACTCCCAGCTTATTTCTATTTCCCACGGTCCACCTACAATCCATCATCAGTCTTGTAGGGCGAAAGTGGAGCGATGAGCGACGCCATGCGCTCGGTTCCGAAGCGCATCTCGTGTCCGTTCCAGGACCCGAACTGCACGTGCATCGTGGAGACGCTCTCCTCCTGGAACGACACGGGGGTCAATGAGTCCCGGATGGCGGACCTGCCATCTGTTACCACCTCTGTAAGTGTTTGACCTGTTTATTATTCGATCCCAGGTTGAAGTAGCCTGATCATTCATGTAGGACCTGCGTTTGGTTTCATTGTGATTGTAAGAATTTGCTATGTTTGTAATGATAACTGATTGCTCTTCCTCATGTCAAAATATGTATTTCAATGACTGATGCAGCTATAATTTCTGAATGACAATGCCTTGTCTTGTTCAGAAATAAGAAATAATTCAGATTGACATCCACAACAAAAGTAATAATGTGATAGGCAGATTGCAGAGAATCTGCTCAGCTAAAAAGTTCTCTCTTGACAGCTGTCCTGAAATGCATGAATAAACTTATTCTCTTGGGGCACATCTGAATTATCAGAAATGCTTATTCATTCACCCTGCAATACAGAGTGTTCTGTTCTACAGTGCAGATCTGACTTTAGAGAATGGAAAGTAAGAAAGATGTGCATTACATTTACAGTCATATAGTATGTGCATCAAACATCCACTGTACATCACAGCAACGATTCAGATGGACTCCCTTACTTCAGCCTATTGATTTGGCGCCTACTTGCAAACCCTTTATTGATGGCCCATTTCAATGCTCATGGCTTTTGCATTTACTCACTGTTTGTGGGTTAAAATGTATTTATTAAAGAATTAGGACCAAAGAAGAATTAGAGTTAGAATTAAAGAATTAGAGCCTCAATTTGGTGTTTTTCCCATTTTGTGAATTCTTGGTTGATGAGCGGACCCTCTCTCTTTGTCTTTCTCTGTGTGCCTGTCCCTCTATCTGTGTCTGTCTCTGTGTGCCTGTCCCTCTCTCTCTGTCTCTCTCTGTGTGCCTGTCCCTCTCTGTGTCTGTCTCGCTCTGCATGTGTGTGTTTATGTCTGTCATACTTATTCTAGTGGTATTTAAGGTAAATGTCTAGCTTACATTCTCACCTGTCTTACTAAATGGTCTTACAGAATGTTACCCACAGTGTAAATACTAATGCTGTTTTTTTTAACCAAAGAGACAATGAGGTGCAGAGCCCTTTCAGTGGGTAAATATCACCTGCCACCTTTGATGAAATATCAAGTACATTCTGATGGCATTTCCATGTTGTTAGTCTGTCCCAGTCCCTGAGATGACACAGCTGTGAATGATTGCAATCAGAAAAAGGTTGCCTGAGCATCACAATTAGACAGCACAACTGTCAGAACCGTCCTGTCAGATGGCTGACTCATTTTAGCCGCCCCCTCCAGATTTCCCTCCGACACGCAATATTTCATCTGGGTTATTGTTATCTTAGCTCAACATACATAACTCCATAAAATCCACTCTAAATATTATAAAAATGCAGATTCCTGCATTTCTAGATTTTGTTTGTTTGTGTGTTCATTCTGGGGGTTTATGGTTTTGATTTTGGGCACACACTCAAACCGCCGCCGTCCCCTTTCCAGAGATATCTCTCCTTGGCATGCACAGGCAGGTGCTGAGTTGCTCGGGCATTACTATACATGATTAGGTTTTGCATAGAAAGTGCACTTCATTGATGTTGTGGAACAATAGCAGGACTCACTCATCGAAAAACAGGCAGTTGTGGCAAATCTTTGGCAAATTTAAACAGTTGTGGTAAACAGTTGTGGCAAATCTTTGGCAAATTTTCCGCAAGTTCATATTTTCACATGCAAATTTGTTTTGTGGCAAACTGTTGCAACAAATTTGCTGCGACTTGTGAACTTCTGGCAAACAATTCTGGGAAACTTGTGGGGAACATTGTACTGTTTGCTGCAAATTATATCGGCTTGTTGGTTACTTTGTGTATTAACAACATTGAAATGTCGTATCTATGTAAACCAAATCACATATAACTTTAAATGAACTTGCTTCTCACAAAGAAAAGTAAACTAAACATATTAAAAGTACTAAATATACTAAACAACGTGTATTAAATGTCTTATAAGTAAGATAAAAAATAAATCCAATTCAACTTCAAATCATCAGCATGCTAATGACGAAAAGAGCAAATCCTGAATATTTCCCAAATAAATAGTTTATTTCATATTTTTATATAGCTTCAACATTTAACATCAAATCAAAATGTATTGGTCAAAGATTTGCAGATTTTATTGCAGGTGCAGCAATATGCTTATGTTTGTAGCTCCAACAGTGCAGTCATATCTAGAAACAATACAATAACCAATTTATGACCATTTTTATTTTAAAGAAATACCAGAACAAGCAATATCAGAACCAGTAATGTCAGACTCCGGAATATATAGATATGGTGCCAGCGATGCACATTTGTGTGGGGACCTGAAAGCCTATCACATCTTAGCCTTAGAACGTAGTCTGTGGTAGTCATTCAGTAGGGGATACACTGAGTGTGTGAAACATCATTACTCTTTCCATGACATAGACTGACCAGGTAAAAGCTGTGATCCCCCTTATTGATGTAACTTGTTAAATCCACTTCAATCAGTGTAGATGAAGGGGATGAGAAAGGTTAAATAAGGAGGTGTAAGCCTTAGGACAATTGAGACAATGGATTGTGTATATGTGCCATTCAAGAATGGTCCACCACCCAAAACACATCCAGCCAACTTGCCACAACTGTGGGAAACATTGGAGTCAACACGGGCCAGCATCCCAGTGGAACGCGTTGGAACTAAAAATCTCAAATTTGGACTCATCAGACCAAAGGACAGATTTCAACTGCTCTAATGTCCATTGCTTGTGTTTCTTGGCCCAATCAAGTCTTTTTTTCTTATTAGTGTCCTTTAGTAGTGGTTTCTTTGCAGCAATTCGACCATGAAGGCCTGATTCATGCAGTCTCCTCTAAACAGTTCATGTTGAGATGTGTCTGTTACTTGAACACTGTGAAGCATTTATTTGGGCTGCAATTTCTGAGGCTGGTAACTCTAATGAACTTATCCTCTGAAGCAGATGTAACTCTGGGTCTTCCTTTCCTGTGGCGGTCCTCATGAGAACCAGTCTCATCATATTGCTTGATGGTTTTTGCGACGGCACTTGAATAAACATTAAAAGGTCGTGAAATGTTCCGCATTGACTGACCTTCATGTCTTCAAGTAATGATGGACTGTCATTTCTCTTTGCTTATTTGAGCTGTTCTTGCCATAATATAGACTTGATATTTACCAAATAGGGCTATCTTTTGTATACCACGACTACCTTGTCACAACACAAGTGATTGGCTCAAATGCATTAAGAAGGAAAGAAATTCCACAAATTAACTTTTAACAAGGCACACCTGTTAATTGAAATGCATTCCAGGTGACGACCTCATGAAGCTGATTGAGAGAATGCCAAGAGTGTGCAAAGCTGTCATCAAGGCAAAGGGTGGCTACTTTGAAGAATCTCAAATATATAATATATTTGGATTTGTTTAACACTTTTTTGGTTACTACATGATTCCATATCAAATTAAATCAAATTGTAGTTGTCACATGAGTCGAATACAACATGTGTAGACCTTACAGTGAAATACTTACGTACAACCCCTTAACCAACAATGCAGTTTTAAGAAAAATAGGTGTTAAGAAAGTATTTACTAAAATAAACGGAAGTGAAAAATAAGAAAATAGAAAAATAATAAATAATTAAAGAGCAACAATAAAAAATAGTAGCGAGGCTGTAACGGTCCTGACCTGTTTTATGTTGTTTTTGTATGTGTTTAGGTCAGGGCATGTGTTTTGGGTGGGCAGTCTATGTTATCTGTTTCTATGTTGGTTTTGGTTGCCTGGTATGGCTCTTAATTAGAGGCAGGTGTTTTGCGTTCTCCTCTAATTAAGAGTCATATTTAGGTAGGGTGTTCTCACTGTTTGTTTGTGGGTGATTGTCTCCTGTGTCTGTGTCGATGTTACACCATACGGGAATGTTTCGGTTTGTTCGTGCGTTTATGTAGTCTGTTCCTGTGTCAGTGTGCTTCGTGTATTTGTAAGTTCGTTTGTTCAGGTCTGTCTACATCGTTTTGTTATTTTGTTAGTTATATCAAGTATAGTTCGTTTTCGTCTTTGTCTGTTTTGTTTATTTAATAAATCATCATGTATTCACAACCCGCTGCGCCTTGGCTCGATCACTACTCCACCTCTTCTTATGAAGAGAGAGAGGAACGCCGTTACAGAATCACCCACCATACCAGAGCCAAGCAGCGGAGTCAACGGAGTAAGGGACAGGGCAACAAGGACTTCTGGACTTGGGAGCAGATATTGAATGGAGAGGGTCCCTGGGCTAAGGCAGGAGAGAATCGTCGCTCTCAGGAAGAGAGGGAGGCAGCTAAAGCCCAGGAGCGGTGGTTTGAGGAGGCAGCAAGGAGACGTGGCTGGAAGCCCGAAAAGCCATGGGAGCAGCTGGAGGCACTGAGGAGAGCAGAGGCTACCGGAGAGAGGAACCGGAGCTATGAGGGAACGCGTCTGGCACGGAAGCCCAAAAAGCCCGTAAGTAATTCCCAAAAATTTCTTGGGGGGGGGCTAAGAGGTAGTGGGCCAAGGGCAGGTAGGAGACCTGTGCCCACTTCCCAGGCTTACCGTGGAGAGCGGGAGTACGGGCAGGCGCCGTGTTACGCAGTAGAGCGCACGGTGTCTCCTGTACGAGTGCATAGCCCAGTGCGGGTTATTCCACCTCCCCGCACTGGTAGGGCTAGATTGGGTATTGAGCCAGGTGTCATGAGGCCGGCTCAACGCGTCTGGTCTCCAGTGCGTCTCCTCGGGCCGGCATACATGGCACCGGCCTTACGCATGGTTTCCCCGGTTCGCCTACATAGGCCGGTGCGGGTTATTCCACCTCCCCGCACTGGTCGGGCGACCGGGAGCATTCAACCAGGTAAGGTTGGGCAGGCTCGATGCTCAAGAGTGCCAGTACGCCTCCACGGTCCGGTATTTCCGGCGCCACCTCCCCGCCCCAGCCTAGTACCTACAGTGCCTACACTACGCACTAGGCTACCAGTGCGTCTCCTGAGCCCAGTTCCTCCTCCACGCACTCTCTCTGTAGTGCGTGTATCCAGTTCGGTGCCTCCAGTTCCGGCACCACGCACAAAGCCTCCTGTGCTTCTCCAGAGCCCTGAACACACTGTATCTTCTCCCCCTACTAATCCTGATGTGTTTGTCCTCAGCCCGGTGTCAGCAGTGCCGGTACCTCGCATCAGGTATAGAGTGGGCTTTGAGAATACAGTGTGCCCTGTTCCTGCTCCCCGCACTAGTAGGAAGGTGCTTATCATTAGCACGGTGCCTCCAGTTCCGGCACCACGCACCAGGTCTACAGTGCGCCGTATCCGGCCAGAGCCATCCGTCTCCCCAGCGCCATCTGAGCCATCCGTCTCCCCAGCGCCATCTGAGCCATCCGTCTCCCCGGCGCCGTCTGAGCCATCCGTCTGCCATGAGCCTGCAAAGCCGCCCGTCTGCCATGAGCCTGCAAAGCCGCCCGTCTGCCATGAGCCTACAGAGCCGTCCGCCAGACAGGAGCCGCTAGAGCCGCCCGCCAGACAGGAGCCGCTAGAGCCGCCCGCCAGACAGGATCTGCCAGAGCCGCCAACCAGACAGGATCTGCCAGAGCCGCCAACCAGACAGGATCTGCCAGAGCCGCCAGCGAGCCATGAGCAGCCAGAGCCGTCAGAGAGCCATGAGCAGCCAGAGCCGTCAGAGAGCCATGAGCGTCAAGAGCCGTCAGCCCGCCATGAGCGTCGAGAGCCGTCAGCCCGCCATGAGCGTCGAGAGCCGTCAGCCCGCCATGAGCGTCGAGAGCCGTCAGCCCGCCATGAGCGTCGAGAGCCGTCAGCCCGCCATGAGCGTCGAGAGCCGTCAGCCCGCCATGAGCGTCGAGAGCCGTCAGCCTGCATAGACCTGCCAGAGTCCCTCAGCCAGGATCTGCCAGAGTATATCAGCCGGGACCTGCCCCTTGTCCCGGTGTTGCCCCTTGTCCCGGTGCTGCCCCTTGTCCCGGTGCTGCCCTTTATCCCGGTGCTGCCCTTTATCCCGGTGCTGCCCTTTATCCCGGTGCTGCCCCTTGTCCCGGTGCTGCCCCTTGTCCCGGTGCTGCCCCTTGTCCCGGTGCTGCCCCTTGTCCCGGTGCTGCCCCTTGTCCCGGTGCTGGCCGTTTATTTAGGGGATGTGAGTTTTAGGGTGGTCATTGGGAGGGGAAGACAGAAACGGGGAGTGACTATGGTGGTGTGGGGACAGCGTCCAGAGCCGGAGCCACCACCGTGGTCAACTGCCCACCCAGACCCTCCCCTGGACTTTGTGCTGGTGCGCCCGGCGTTCGCACCTTGAGGGGGGGGTTCTGTAACGGTCCTGACCTGTTTTATGTTGTTTTTGTATGTGTTTAGGTCAGGGCATGTGTTTTGGGTGGGCAGTCTATGTTATCTGTTTCTATGTTGGTTTTGGTTGCCTGGTATGGCTCTTAATTAGAGGTAGGTGTTTTGCGTTCTCCTCTAATTAAGAGTCATATTTAGGTAGGGTGTTCTCACTGTTTGTTTGTGGGTGATTGTCTCCTGTGTCTGTGTCGATGTTACACCATACGGGAATGTTTCGGTTTGTTCGTGCGTTTATGTAGTCTGTTCCTGTGTCAGCGTGCTTCGTGAATTTGTAAGTTCGTTTGTTCAGGTCTGTCTACATCGTTTTGTTATTTTGTTAGTTATATCAAGTATAGTTCGTTTTCGTCTTTGTCTGTTTTGTTTATTTAATAAATCATCATGTATTCACAACCCGCTGCGCCTTGGCTCGATCACTACTCCACCTCTTCTTATGAAGAGAGAGAGGAACGCCGTTACAGAGGCTAAATACAGGGGGTACCAGTACAGTCAATGTGCAGGGGCACTGGTTAGTCGAGGTAATTGAGGTAATATGTACATGTAGGTAGAGGTAAAGTGACTATACAAAGATAATAAACAGAGAGTAGCAGCAGCGTAAAAATGGGGGTGGGGGTCAATGCAAATTGTACGGGTAGCTATTTGATTAGCTGTTCAGGAGATTTATGGCTTTGGGGTAGAAGCTGTTAAGAAGCCTTTTGGATCTAGACTTGGCGCTTCGGTACCGCTTGCTTGCTATGCGGTAGCTGAGAGAACAGTCTATGACTAGGGTGGCTGGAGTCTTTGGCAATTTTTATGGCCTTCCTCTGACACCGCCTGGTATAGTGGTCCTGGATGGCAGGAAGCTTGGCCCCAGTGATGTACTGGGCCGTACGCACTACCCTCTGTAGTGTCTTGCGGTCGGAGGCCGAGCAGTTGCCATACCAGGCGGTGATGCAACCAATCAGGATGGTGCAGCTGGATAACTTTTTGAGGATCTGAGGACCCATGCCAAATCTGTTCAGTCTCCTGAGGGGGAATAGGTTTTGCCGTGCCCTCTTCATGACTATCTTGATTTGTTTGGACCATGCTAGTTTGTTGGTGATGTGGACACCAAGGAACTAGAAGCTCTCAACCTGCTCCACTACAGCCCCGTCGATGAGAATGGGGACGTGTTCGGCCCTCCTTTCCTGTAGTCCACAATCATCTCCTTTGTCTTGATCACGTTGAGGGAGAGGTTGTTATCCTGGCACCACACTGCCAGGTCTCTGACCTCGACCCTATAGTCTGTCTCGACGTTGTCCGTGATCAGGCCTAACACTGTTGTGTCGTCGACAAACTTAATGATGATGTTGGTGTCATGCCTGGCCATGCAGTCATGAGTGAACAGGGAGTACAGCAAGGGACTGAGCACACACCCCTGAGGGGCCCTTGTGTTGAGGATCAGCGTGGCAGATGTGTTGTTACCTACCCTTACCACCTGGCGGCGGCCTGTCAGGAAGTCCAGGATCCAGTTGAAGAGGGATGTGTTTTGTCCAAAGGTGTCACGCCCTGACCATAGTTTGCTTTGTATGTTTCTATGTTTTGTTTGGTCAGGGTGTGATCTGAGTGGGCATTCTATGTTGTATGTCTAGTTTGTCTATTTCTATGTGTTTGGCATGATATGGTCCTCAATCAGAGGCAGGTGTTAGTCGTTGTCTCTGATTGGGAACCATATTTAGGTAGCCTGTTTTGTATTGTGGGTTGTGGGTGATTGTTCCTGTTTCTGTGTCTTTTTGTATGTCACCATACGGGACTGTTGCGTTTTCGTTCGTTTGTCCGTTTATTGTTTTGTTCTTTGTTTTCAAGTTTTCTAATTAAAATGGATAATCATCACGCTGCATTTTGGTCCTCCGATCCTTCTTACTACTCCTCCTCAGATGAGGAGGACGACGATCGTGACAAAAGGTCCTTAGCTTAGTGCTGATCTTTGAGGGCACTATGGTGTTGAACACTAAGCTGTAGTCAATGAATAGCATTCTCACATAGGTGTTCCTTTTGTCCAGGTGGGAAAGGGCAGTGCGGAGTGCAATAGAGATTGCGTCATCTGTGGATCTGTTGGGGCGGTATGCAAATTGGAGTGGGTCTAGGGTTTCTGGGATAATGGTGTTGATATGAGCCTTTCAAAGCACTTCATGGCTATAGACATGAGTGCTACGGATAAGTAGTCATTTAGGCAGGTTACCTTGGTGTTCTTGGGCAAAGGGACTATGGTTGTCTGCTTGAAACATGTTGGTATTACAGACTCGGTCAGGGCCAGTTGGTCAGCGTATGCTCGGTGTACACGTCCTGGTAATCCGTCTGGGCCTGCGACCTCGTGAATGTTGACCTGTTTAAAGGTCTTACTCGCATCGGCTACAGAGAGCGTGATCACACAGTCATCCATAGTCCCTGGTGCTCTCATCCATGCTTCAGTGTTGCTTGCCTCGAAGCGAGCATAGAAGTAATTTAGCTCGTCTGGTAGGCTTGTGTCACTGGGCAGCTCGTGGCTGTGCTTCCCTTTGTAGTCCGTAATAGTTTGCAAGCCCGTGTAGTACGATTCAATCTTAGTCCTGTATTGACGCTTTGCCTGTTTGATGGTTCGTCGGAGGGCATAGCGGGATTTCAAATCAAATCAAATTGTATTGGTCACATACACATGGTTAGCAGATGTTAATGCGAGTGTAGCGAAATGCTTGTGCTTCTAGTTCCGACCGTGCATTAATATCTAACAAGTAATCTAACAATTTCACAACAACTACCTTATACACACAAGTTTCAAGTAATGAATAAGAATATGTATGCCGAACAGCATAGGCAAGATGCAGTAGATGGTATAGATTACAGTATATACATATAAGATGAGTAATGTAGGGTATGTAAATGTGTTCAATCTTGAATGTGTTCAATCTTGGTTTCATCAGACCAGAGAATCTTCTTTCTCATGATCAGAGTCCTTTAGGTGCCTTTTGGCAAACTCCAAGCCGACTGTCATGTTCCTTTTACTGAGGAGTGGCTTCCGTCTGGCAACTCTACCATAAAGGCCTGATTGGTGGAGTGCTGCAAAGATTGTTGTCTTTCTGGAAGCTTCTCCCATCTCCACAGAGGAACTCTGGAGCAGAGGAACTCTCTCCATTCTCAGCCTGTCTGCTCCTCCCCCCTCTTCTCCTAGCAGAGCAGGCAGGCCTGTTGCCCTACAGACTCCAGACTCCACACAGACACAGCATGTACACAGGCTGCTTTGGCGCCAGTGCTGTTCTTCCTTCAGACAAGTGGGGCCTATGATTTCTTTATCCAGCCCTGGTTCCAGAGTAAAGCTTGGAAGATCCTCTGGTTTTAGTGTTGAAGTGGGTAATTCAATCAGCTACCTTGGGTGTGAATTGGATAGGTACTTGACTGGTGAGACTATGGCTCTGAAAGTTTTAACAAAGAAAATCAAAAAATGCAATTCCTACAGTATCTCGGACCTCAACATATCTTGATAGTGACACCTAAAGACTCTGGCAGGTGCGCTAATTCAATGTCACTTTGATTATTCCTGCACATCATAGTTCACCAGCAGGCCCAAACATCAAAAGAATAAGCTACATGCCAGCCAAAACAAGCTGGTGAGAATTGTACTTAAACCCCCCCCCTCTTACTCATTTTAAGCAGCTAGGCTGGCTCTCTGTAGAGAAAAATGTAATATTAATTAACTCTGTCTGGTCCACAGAATATTTACTGACTCATCCCCCAGGTACATTTTTTTTTAAATCACTAATATTAGAGATGTCCACCAATGCAATACCATGGCCAGAGACTCTGATATTGCCGGTTTTAAATTTAAGAGTCTATCTGGTAAGAACACCTTTTTATACTAGCGCTGTGGAGTGGAACAGACTACCACAGCAACTCAAAGATATGCCAACCATAACTTAATTTTAAAAGAATGTCAAAAGCTGGCTAATGATCAAAGAATAGAACAAATGTTTAATCTCTGCATCTACTGTATGTAGAGTATCTGTGTATCTATGTAATGTTGTAATGTTTTTACACCATGGAATTTAGTTACCACAATATAAATGTCTCTGACTTTTTTTGTGATATCCCTGTCACGTTTTAAAAATGTATGTACTGCGAGTATGTTTTTTTTTTTAAATGGCAAATAAAATCAATCCATCAAAACTTGTTTTCCATTTTCCAACAGATTTTTCTTCTCCCCTGACTGGTCTTCAACGGTTACTGGTCATGGAACTCATATGATCACCAGAAACGGTTTCTGGTAAACTGTTTGCCACTACTGGCAATACATATTGTTGCCACAGATTCAAATAGAATCTTGAGAGAATTGTTTGCCACAAAAAAACCTATGGCGAACTGTTTGCCACTAGTGGCAATACATATTATTGTGCCTAAGGTTTGTTGCAGATTTACCACTAGTGGAAAACCCTTTGCAAACGTCGGGCAACATTTTTGTAGGACACTATTTAGTTTGCAGCAAATTTGCCACAAACTTAGGGAAGTTTGCCGTAACAAATATTTTTTTTGTAAGGGAACTGTCAGTTTGTGATAAGATGTGCTCATGGGAAATGTACCCATCCCTCTTTATTTCTGAAGGAAATCAGGCACTGAATGCAGAAGGTGATGATTTGTGCAATAAAAAGACATGACATGTATATTAATAGACTGAAATACTATCCTTACACCCCATAGGCACTTGACAGGACTGATTTTTTGTGGCACTTCTGCATCTGTAGTCAGACATAATGATATCGCCGGAGGCTGGTGAAAAATGGGTTAGTGGCACTCGAGAATCACCGTGTCTATCGTGTCTCATTCATATAAACATGAATAAAAAAATATGAATCCACTAACACTTGTTCGAGAGGGACTAGAGTTGTTGATTCATAAACAGGCCTTCCAGAGATTAAAACTAGAATCCTTGGTAGCTACAAACATTTTTTGACTTATTCATTAATGACAGTAGAGACCCACATTTTTAGCTAAAAATGTTGCAGGGCTTCCTGTTTTCATGTTATTTTGGCATTGATACATTTCACATATCAGTTTGCAAACAATGTAAAAAAATATATGTACCATTGAGTTAATAAAGCCACATACAAACATGGTCTCTTTTTTGTTTTCTTGAGTAAGGTAGCTCCAAAATGCAGGTGTTTCAGCCTACTGTAGCTCAGTGCTTTCTGTGGTGGTGGGGCATCCAGCGGAAAATACGGAGCGTGCGCCATGATTGGCTCAGTGTTCTTTCACTCATGGGGACACTATGTCACCGCCAAGTCTAAGGGTAGAGCAAAACAATTCCAGACCCTTGGGTGCTGCCATAGAGTTACATTAGAAGTGCCCATCCAAGAAGGCTCAAGGTCATTGGCCACAGATAAAATTACGTCAAATCACGTTATATCAACAGTAGCTTTGATTGGACTGATCATGTCAACATCATACTTTCAAAATCTTAGCTAGCAGCCATCATCATGAATCAAGTTGACAATCTACTGGCAAATCCTTTTTAATCCTTGTCATCCTTTTTAATTCTTGTCATATGAAGAGAAATAATAAAGAGAAATTATAGATAAAATGTATCGGTGCTCATCGGCCATTAGACATAAACATTACACAACAAGTTGGAAATCGCAAATGTAACAATGAGTGGTTTGGAAGGAATCAGTGGCTAACTGCAAGCACTGCAAAGCAATCACTAGCCTACTATTCAGTGGAGTGGCCATGTGGTCCCAAGTCTAGGATTAATGGTGTCTTTTCCAATCTTAAAATGATAAACATTCAACATTGGCCATTCTGTTAATGAAGGATGATTTGCTCAAAACAACTGTTAACTCGGAACTGCAAAATCTGACTAGTGAGATCAAGACAACTGGTAACTAGGGAAAAAAGTAGCTACGACTGGGAAAATACGTTTTGAACGGTCATCCAATTCGGAATTGTAAATCTGGAACTTGGGCCTCTTTCTAGAGCTAAAATCTGAAGATCACTGATGTCATCATGAATCGACCTTGTTTTTTTCCGAGTTCCCAGTTGTCTTGAAAACACCATAAATCCAGAGAATGACAGACTTTGATGACAAAGTTTGATGACAAAATTTGCCCACTGTCACAATCTGACCATAGTTATTATGTGTTTTGCTTGTTTTAGTGTTGGTCAGGACGTGAGCTGGGTGGACATTCTATGTTGTGTGTCTAATTTGTCTGTTTCTGTGTTCGGCCTAATATGGTTCTCAATCAGAGGCAGCTGTCAATCGTTGTCCCTGATTGAGAATCATACACTGCTCAAAAAAATAAAGGGAACACTTAAACCACACAATGTAACTCCAAGTCAATCACACTTCTGTGAAATCAAACTGTCCAATTAGGAAGCAACACTGATTGACAATAAATTTCACATGCTGTTGTGCAAATGGAATAGACAAAAGGTGGAAATTATAGGCAATTAGCAAGACACCCCCAAAAAAGGAGTCATTCTGCAGGTGGTGACCACAGACCACTTCTCAGTTCCTATGCTTCCTGGCTGATGTTTTGGTCACTTTTGAATGCTGGCGGTGCTCTCACTCTAGTGGTAGCATGAGACGGAGTCTACAACCCACACAAGTGGCTCAGGTAGTGCAGTTCATCCAGGATGGCACATCAATGCGAGCTGTGGCAAAAAGGTTTGCTGTGTCTGTCAGCGTAGTGTCCAGAGCATGGAGGCGCTACCAGGAGACAGGCCAGTACATCAGGAGACGTGGAGGAGGCCGTAGGAGGGCAACAACCCAGCAGCAGGACCGCTACCTCCTCCTTTGTACAAGGAGGTGCACTGCCAGCGCCCTGCAAAATGACCTCCAGCAGGCCACCGTTTGTCACCGTTATAGTGCAATTAATCTATTGTTTAGTGTTGTGTTGTGTTGTGGCTTTGCTGGCATACATCCCCAATTTTTTTGTTTTTGCCCAACCAAGATTTACATGCTAAAATCACCACTGATTAATGATATACACTGAGTGTACAAAACATTTAGAAACATTATAACTTTCCATGACAAAGACGGACAAGGTGAAAGCTATCGCTTATTGAAGTCACTTGTTAAATCCACTTCAATCAGTGTAGATGAAAAGGAGGAGACAGGGTAAAAAAATATTTTTAAGCCTAGAAACCATTGAGACATGGATTGTGTATGTGTGCCATTCAGATGGTGAATGGGCAAGACAAAAGATTTTAGTGCCTTTGAACGGGATATTGTAGTAGGTGTCAGGCGCACCAGTTTGTGCAATGTTGCTGAGTTTTTCACGCTCACACTTTCCCATGTGTATCAAGAATGGTCCACCACCCAAGGGACATCCAGCCAAATTGACACAACTGTGGAAAGCATTGGAGTCAAAATGGGTCAGCATCCCTGTGGATGTCCATGCCCCCGACAAATCGAGGCTGTTCTGAGGGCAAACATTGACTTTGTTTGTAAACAAAGTCAATGTAAACAAACACTGTATAGCCTCAAAACATGGTTAAAACTATCATTTTGATGTCATAGATGGTCAGACCTTGCATACATAGCTCTCGCTTTGAATTTGAGAGTAATTACAGACCCATCCTTCAGCTTTTTACCAAAATACAGGCGGGGTGACTGCTTTGGTATTGTTTCAATTCAATTCCAGCTTTAATTAAGCCAGTTTAATGCCAACCTCTGGGATGCCATATCCCAATCCTCTTAGTCACCTTGTGTCGAACAGTACTGTATAATAATGACACAGCTGAAGCTGCAGGGTGCGCACGGCCTCCTGCGATTGGCTGATGGTCACTGACCTCCAGATTACTGACATGTGGCCTTTCCTCAAACCTTACTCTCTTAATACTTGATAGCATCTCTATTTTTAAGAGTTGACAGGTAATAACTGTACCAGAGTTGATAACTGGACTGTAAAATGGACTCATTAACGTTCATGATCACTAATGAGGAAATCGCTTGGCTGATTGAAGAATATCACTGTGGCTGCTTCTTTGAATCGAAAGCCCTTAATATCTTTCTATATGAGTCTCACGTGCCTTCTTCACACTCTAAATACTCAATTAGTAAATTAATTGATTTTCAAGGTCAAAGTCATGTTTGAATTGTTTTAAACTTTAACCTTTAACCTCTGTTTTAGTAATTAATTTAACCATGATGCAAAACCACACCCAGTTTTGAAAGACCATGATGACATGAGGAGCGCTCCAAATAACGGCCTTAAATCCCCATATCAACAGATCTTCCCACGGAGGAGGCATTGTGACTGGGTTCAGCACATGAGTAAGTCTGATGCTGGGGTGTTGTCTTTACACGCAGGTGATGGATGAGCGGCTCGCCTGTCTGAATCGATTCTCCCCCACTGAGCTGTAGACACACGACAGACAAACAAACACACCCAGCTAACCCAGCCAGAGGCCTTCAGCATGATCGAGAGAAAAATGAGAGAAATTCAGAAAATAATCTCCCCAAGTTTACCGTCAATCGTTATATTATGCTTCGAATTTAGGCTTGGAGAGTGAGAGATTAAATTCAGAAAACAGGATAGAAAGTTCACTAGAGTCATGGTTGTCTCATCCTCAGCCATGTGTACCCTGTAATACTATAAACCTGGCAAGCAAAGTCAGGCTCTCACTCACTGAGATTCTTATTTCTACCCCACCATAACCATTTCAAATGGTGGTTTTCCAATTCAAATATCCAGATTAGAAGCTTGGAGGTACATTGAGAAAATGGATTGTGAAGAACCACACTGTTTCCACAAAGTATTCTCGTCCTATAATAGATGATAAGCCTGTCAGTCTGTGTGCCGGACATTCTCAGCATGAAAGGTTATGTGTGTTAGCATACACAGTGCTTTTGGAAAGGATTCAGAGCCCTTCACTTTTCCACGTTTTGTTACGTTAAAGCCTTATTCTAAAATTGATGACATATGTTTTCTTCTCATCAATCTACACTCAATACCCCATAATGACAAAGTGAAAAATAGGTTTTTAGAATGTTTTACAAATGTATTAAAAATATAAACAGAAATACCTTATTTACATAAGTGTCACGATCGTGTGGAGGATTGACGGACCAAAACGCAGCAGTAGGAAAATAAGCCATATTCCTTTTAATGAATACGAAGGTAAAACGAAACAAAAACACTTACACACTAAACAAAACAAGAAAACGATCGTGAAGCTAATAACGAAGTGCACACACAGGCTACAAACGTATAACATAGACAATTACCCACATCAAATGAAAGCCCATGGCCACCCTAAATATGGCTCCCAATCAGAGACAACAGAAATCAGCTGTCTCTAATTGGGAACCCATTCAGGTAACCATAGACTCTCCTAGACAACTACACCAACATAGACACAACTAGACACATGCACTCAACACAAACCCATACACTACACCCAACACCCCCTTTACCATATAACCACCCAAAACCTATAAAACACAAACATTCCCCATGTCACACCCTGACCTAACTAAAATAATAAAGAAAACAAATAATACTAAGGCCAGGGCGTGACACATAAGTATTCAGACCATTTGCTATGAGACTTGAAATTGACCTCAGCTGCATCCTGCTTCCATTGATCATCCTTGAGATGTTTATACAAATTCATTGGAGTCTAGCTGTGGTAAATTCAATTGATTGGATATGATTTGGAAAGGCACACACCTGTCTATATAAGGTCCCACAGTTGACAGTACATGTCAGAGCGAAAACCAAGCCATGAGGTTGAAGGACTTGTCCGTAGTGCTCAGACAGGATTGTGTTGAGGCACAGATCTGGGGAAGGGTAGCAAAAAAATTCTGCAGCACTGATGGTCCCTAAGAAAACAGTAGCCTCCATCATTCTTAAATGGAAGAAGTTTGGAACCACCAAGACTCTTTCTAGAGCTGGCCGCCCGGCCAAACTGAGCAATCGTGGGGAGAAGGGCCTTGGTCAGGGAGGTGACCAAGAACCCGATGGTCACTCTGACAGAGCTCCAGAGGTCTTCTGTGGCGATGTGAGGACCTTTGAGAAGGACAACCATCTCTACAGCATTCCAACAATCAGGCCTTTATGGTAGAGTGGCCGTACTTGGAGCACGCTTGTCACCATCCCTACGGTGTAGCATGGGGGTGGCAGCATCCTGCTGTGGGGATGATTTTCAGCGGCAGGGACTGGGAGACTAGTCAGGATCGAGGGAAAGATGAACGGAGCAAAGTATAGAGAGATCCTTGATGAAAACCTGCTCCAGAGCGATCAGGACCTCAGACCTGGGCGAAGGTTTACCTTCCAACAGGACAACGACCCTAAGCACACAGCCAAGACAATGCTGGAGTGGCTTTGGGACAACTCTCTGAATTTCCTTGAGTGGCCCAGCCAGAGCCTGGACTTGAACCCGATCGAACATCTCTGGAGAGTCCTGAAAATAGCTGTGCAGCGACGCTCCCCATCCAACTTGACAGAATTTGAGAGAATCTGCAGAGAAGAATGGGAGAAACTTCCCAAATACATGAGTGCCAAACTTGTAGCGTCATACCCAAGATGACTCGAGGCTGTAATCGAATACATAAACCTGTTTTTGCTTTGTCATTATGGGATATTGTGTGTAGATTGATAAGGGGGAAAAAACGATTTAATCAATTTCCCTATCTCAGCAGACTCTGTCATCCTCTGATGTTGGCTCTCTGTGTCACGCCCTGGCCTTAGTTATCTTTATTTTCTGTAATATTTTGGTTAGGTCAGGGTGTGACAGGGGGGATGTTTGTGTTTTTGTCTTGTCTTGGGTGGTTGTAGTGTCTAGGGGGTTTTGTTAGAGTGTATGGGTTAGTGTTGAGTGTAGGTTTCTAGGTATGTCTATGGTTGCCTGAATGGTTCTCAATCAGAGACAGCTGTCATTCCTCTGTCTCTGATTGGTAGCCATATTTAAGGCAGCCATAGGCATTGGGCTGTTGTGGGTAATTGTCTATGTCCTTGTTTAGTGTCAGCACGATTTGTTTAAATAGCTTCACGATCGTCAGTTTGTTGTTTTTGTTTCGTCGTTATAATTAAAAATAATGTATTTTTCACACGCTGCGTTTTGGTCCTCTCTTCCACGTCAAGACGATCATGACACTCTGCCCTCGTATCATATGTGCTCTGTAACTGATCGCAACTCAGCTATGTTAGTAATATCAAATAAAGTGTCCCTTAGCGTCTTAACAATGTGCAAACTCATTTGCCTGAAATCCTCAGTGTGCAAAGGGAATATTAGAGCAGCCTGATATGATATCGCTATTCAGTTTGTTATTCTCTCCTTTTCTAATTTGCAAGAGATTTAGCCTCAACAATATGCCGATGGGAGGGTATGTACTGTATGGATTGATCACTGTGTTCCTTTTCACTCGCCTCACGGAAATTGAAGCGTTGTGAAAAAATGCACCCCAGAAGGACAACAATATGCTGAAAATATCAAGCACAGGCTCTTCCAAAAGGAGTAGGAATGTTTCAGATTAGTGAGTTGGACGACTAGCGTACTGTTAGCATGACTGGCCAACACGGCGGTATCTCTTAACAGAGAGTCACAGTCCCAATCTCACAGGCCAGGGAGAGGGCCAGGAAAAAGTATCCACAGATAACTGAAATAGTGAAGCTCCAGCAGTAGTCTTCCTCCTGTATGTATCTGATTGTCTTGATTTACTTATTTTTTATGTGCCTCTTATATTAAGTTGATAAAAATCCTACTAATGCTGTGCGGATTGCATCTCAGTGGGACTGCACCACGGTGGCTGTGTAATAATGGTGTGATAACTGTGTATTAACTGTGGGTTAGACTGTCTAAGGGGATAGGGCCACTGGTTGTCAGGTAAAGGGCAAAGGGAAAACAATTGCTGCCTTGGAAGAAGGATAGAGTAGTGTTTACAACAGACGATGTATTGTTCTAGAAATAGACAAGACAAACATCTTCTTAACCATCTGTAGCCTACACACAATACTGGGTAAATACGTCATACAGAGGAAATACAACATAGGTGATCTACAGTGTTGACATTAGAAACTTCTTGACATTCTCTTGGTCATTGCAAATCTCTCACTTTATTTGCATTGATAATAATTAGGCCTGCAGAAAAACAAGAAGAGAAATGGAATAGAGAATTGTCGCCATACCTCCAACATGATTTTTAGCTGACTACTGTAGCATGACTACTGTAGCATGTCCTCAGACAAATAAAGATATTGCTCCTTTTGGATGTCAGCTTCATATATGAATTCATATGAGCTCATATTTGTCAAATAAAATCAAAATTGTATTGGTCACATTTACGTGTTTAGCAGATGTTATTGCAGGTGTAGCGAAATGCTTCTGTTTCTAGCTCCAACAGTGCAGTAATATCTAACAAGCAACATCTAACAATTTAATTACATTTCATTTAACCTTTATTTAACAAAATCTAAAGGAATTAAGAATATATAAATATATGGACGAGCAATGTCAGAGTGGCATAGACTAAGATACAGTAGAATAGAATACAGTATATACATATGAGATGAGTAATACAAAATATATAAACATTATTAAAGTGACTAGTGTTCCGTTATTAAAGTGTATATAGTGCAGCAGCCTCTAATGTGCTAGTGATGGCTATTTAACAGTCTGATGGCCTTGAGATAAAAGCTGTTTTTCAGTCTTTCAGTCCCGGCTTTGATGCACCTGTACTGATCTCACCTTCTGGATGATAGCGGGGTGAACAGGCAGTGACTCAGGTGGTTGTTGTTCTTGATGATCTTTTTGGCCTTCCTGTGACATCAGGTCTGGAGTTTATTTAAATTCCTTCCATCTTCAGAAGAACATTGGAATTCACGGTTGGAGGAAGAGGAGTTGAGGGAAGATTGAACAGTTATTCAACACTCTGTTTCCTGTCTGGTGGCCTTGAAAACACAGTCTCCCACTGACTCTCACATGCCTCTCTCACTTATTACCACCCACCACGCCACTGATCGCTGGCTCTGATAGCGACACCTTGTAGTTACTGTTCTAAAGAGGGAGACCTGAACTATCCCTTCTCCTAATTAAATTAATTAAGCTAATGTGCCAAGATGGCAGGACTTCAGTAGCTTTAAAGCTATCAATTAATGTAAATGGTATTCAGATATTGTTGGCATTAGCAAGTTTTGGAATGTAGCATTAGAGTCAAAACTGGTTTGGTTCAATTAGATGAGTATCATTAATCCCCTCAGGGATTATTATTATGGTGAGAGATCATAAGAGCACAATTATATCCTCCACAAGCAGACAGAAAAAGACATAACGTCACCTTAAGTTAGACAGTTAGACTGTAAAGGCTCGATAAAGGATGAAACAGGAATGATTAAGTCCATGATGTAATTGATGTTGCATTAGAATTGATTAAACTGGAGAGACAATGACCCAAATACTGTATACCCCGATGTATTTAGTATATCTCGAGGTGCAGTATGATGGTGCAATCTGTCTCTCCCAAAGAGAGGGTTGACTGCCTTTAGCACACACACACACACACACACGCACGCACAAACACAAACACGCGCAGGCACACACACGCACAGACACACACACCACAAAAAGCGAGTGAGGCAGCAGTGTAGTCTGCTCTCATGTGGGAAGCTATCACAGCTGCCTCCTCACTAATGAAAAGAGAACAAGCACTGCATCTGCCATCAGACAGCGACGACTCTCAGGGAGAGAGGCCAGGGAAAAGAGGATCTCTATGGCATTATCATTTGCTTTTTAATAAGCAAACCTATTCAGAAATTATACAACTCAACAACATGGTGTCAGGAAGGAACTCTCAGTAGTCAGTCATCCAGATCTCAGTTGGTCTTTAGTGCCACTATGTCAGTCCCTCTCCTGGGCTATAGAGTGAGCTCCAAAAGTATTGGGACAATGACAAAAAAAATGTTTTTCACTGTGGATGCTACAATGATTATGAGTAGTCCTGAATTAATTGTGAATAATGATGAGTGACAAAGTTAGAGATGCACAAATATCATACCAGAAGAGGACTGGCCACCCCTCAGAGTCTGGTTCCTCTCTAGGTTTCTTCTTAGGTTTCTGCCTTTCTGTGGAGTTTTTCCTAGCCACCGTGCTTCTACATCTGCATTGCTTGCTGTTTGGGGTTTTAGGCTGGGTTTCTGTATAAGCACTTTGTGACATCTGCTGATGTAAAAATGGCTTTATAAATACATTTGATTGTATTGATTGATACCCCCAAGACATGTTAACATCTCACCATTACAATAACAGGGGAGGTTAGCATTTTTATTTCGGGGGGGGGGGGGGGGGGGGTAATGTACAGTATGCCTCTGTAACTTTCTTCACAATTAGTTCAGGATTATTCGTAATTATGGTAGCGTCCACATTAATGAAGACGTGTTAAGAAACATATTCTATTTTGATTTTCAATAAAAGAGACTCAAACATGTCATAATACATTATTTACCATTCATTTCTATTGGGCACAAAGGTATCTGAAATACAACCAAAACAAACACATTTGTAGAGTCACAAGCTTGATATAGTCATTGCCTGCTTTAAATATGGGCCCAAACACTTTACTACTTTAATATACATAAGTGAATTTGTCCCAATACTTTCTGTCACCTAAAGTGTTTCTAAACGGTTCACCCAATATGACCGAAAAAACCCTCAAATGAAAGCTGACGGTGGCACTTTAACCTCAGTCATTGTATCATTTCAAATCTAAAGTGCTGGAGTATAGAGCCAAAACAACCAAAACATTGACACTGTCCCAATACTTCAGAAACTCATGGATGTATTGTAGTAAGCAAGCCACATGTCATATCTGAAGCATGTTCAATAGCCAGAATGTAAAAAAATATTTTGCGATTTCCACTGTGATCCTTTGAACACTTCCCAATCGATATGCTCATTTGAATGCTGTACACTTTTTGTTCGGAAATGCCAGCCCTGTTTTGGGGATAATGACCAGTGCTCTGATCTCTTCGCAACCCATTAGCACCAGATTTTATTGTGCTGTGTATTGGTACCTAATGGTCTAATAGCTGACCTGCATGCATACCAAAATATGGGCAGAGATATTTAAAAAAAAATGTATAGCTCAGAAAGCAAAGCTAGAAACAGGTGCCTTTTCAAAAACCATGTTGGGTATTATCTTCAATGTTTTTTTCAAGCTTGATGTATCATTGCTTATTTGTTATTTGAAAGGGCAAAGCTTTTAAGAGAATTACCTTTTTGTTCATCCACTCTTGTGATCCAGCGCCTTTGATAATATTCGGACTACTACCCACATTGATTTAACCTCATGGCTGGCCCAAACACATTTTTGTTGAATCAGGGTGTCTTCTATAGAAAAAGATTTCAAACAAATGTGCAGCCAGAGACAAAGTTAATATCATAAGAGTCATCTATCACATAGAATAATATGAATGACGGAAACTGTTCCAGCTAAATGAAATAAAAGGAAATAGAGAAATAAAGTGGTTGCCAGATGTGTATTGTTCCAAGTATTTCCCTTTTATATTGAGGTACCGCAGGTGATATGTCTGAAGTTGTGCAATTGGATTGTTATTAAGTATCTTATTGGCTGCCCACGTCTCATCCAATACCATGGTCATAATGGGGGGAAAAGTCTTAATACTCCATAGTAATCACTCCAGGTAAAATCATTCCAGTGGACTTCTCTAAGGTATCAATGGATCAAATAGATGGTGTGATAGTGACAGAATAAGATTGACTGCCATAAAAGTTGAGATCTTAAGCTTAACATTGGCCCAGAGAGTTGGATGTGGAACCCATTGTTTTCTTTGAAAGTTGTCAGTTCCCTGGAGAAGCCCAAACTATCCTAGACATACAGTGCCTTTAGAAAGTATTCAGACCCTTTGACTTTTTCCACATTTTGTTACATTACAGCCTTATTCTATAATTCATTTTTTAAATATTTCCCCTCATCCCCTCATCAAACCCCATAATGATAAAGCAGAAACTGTTTTTTTTAGACATTGTTCTTAATTTATAAACAATTTAAACTGAAATATCACATTTACATAAGTATTCAGACCCTTTACTCAGTACTTTGTTGAAGCATTTGGTAGCGACTACAGCATTGAGTCTTCTTGGGTATGACGCTACGAGCCTGGTACATCTGTATCTTGGGAGTTTCTCCCCTTCTTCCTGCAGATCCCCTCGAGCTCTGTCAGGTTGGATGGGGAGTGTTGCAGCACAGCTATTTTCAGGTCTCTCCAGTGATGTTTGATCGGATTCAGGTCCGGGATCTGGCTGGGCCACTCAAGGACATGCAGAGACTTGTTCCAAAGCCACTCCTACGTTGTCTTGGCTGTGTGCTTAGGGTCGTTGTCCTGTTGGAAGGTGTACATTCGCCCCAGTCTGAGGTGCTGAACGCTCTGGAGCAGGTTTTCATTAAGGATCTTTCTGTACTTTGCTCTGTTCATCTTTGCCTCAATTCTGACTAGCCTCCCAGTCCCTGCAGCTGAAAAACATCCCCACAGCATGATGCTGCCACCACCATGCTTCACCATTGGGATGGTGCCAGGTTTCCTCCAGACGTGACGCTAGGCATTCAGGCCAAAGAGTTCAATCTTGGTTTCATCAGACCAGAGAATCTTGTTTCTTATGGTCTGAGAGTCTTTAGGTGGCTTTTGGCAAACTCCAAGTGGGCTGTCATGTGCCTTTTACTGAGGAGTGGCTTCTGTCTGGCCACTCTACCATGAAGGCCTGATTGGTGAAGTGCTACAGAGATGGATGTCCTTCTGGAAGGTTCTCTTATTTCCTCAGAGGAACTCTAGAGCTCTGTCAGAGTGACCATGGGGTTCTTGGTCACCTCCCTGACCAAGGCCCTTCCTCCCCGATTGCTCAGTTTGGCCGGGCAGCCAGCTCTAGGAAGAGTCTTGGTGGTTCCAAACTTTTCCCATTTAAGAATGATGGAGGCCACTGTGTTCTTAGGGACCTTCAATGCTGCAGAAATGTTTTGGTACCCTTCCCCAGATCTGTGCCTCGGCACAATCCTGTCTCGGAGCTCTACGGAAAAATGGCTTGGTTATTTCTCTGACATGCACTGTCAACTGTGGGTCCTTATATAGACAGGTGTGTGCCGTTCCAAATCATGTCCAATCAATTGAATTTATCACAGGTGGACTCAAATTGTAGAAATGTCTCAAGGATGATCAATGGAAACAGGATGCGCCTGAACTAAATTTCGAGTTTCATAGCAATGGGTCTGAATACTTATGTAAATAAGGTATTTCTGTTTTTGTTTTTTAATACATTTGCAAACATTTCTAAAAACCTTTATTCGCTTTGTCATTATTGGGAATTGTGTGTAGATTTCTGAGGATGTTGTTTAATTTAATCCACTTTAGAATAAGGCTGTAACGTAACAAAATGTGGAAAAAGTAATGGAGTCTGAATACTTTCCAAAGGCACTGTATATAGACTAGAACAGTCCTCACCAACATTTTCCTAGTCGAGATCACTGTCAGAGTCAAAATGCAAGCTGAACGAAGGTAACTGAGGTAACTGAACCAAATTACTATTGCCCCGTAGCACTTACTTCTGTCATCATAAAGTGGTTTGAGAGGGTATTTAAGGATCATGTCACCTCCACCTTAACCAACACCCACTACAATTTGCATACCACCCCAGCAGATCCACCAATGATGCAATCGCCATCGCACTGCACACTGCCCTATCCCATCTGGACAACAGGAATACTGACACTACATGACCAAAGTACATGGACACCTGCTCGTCGAACATCTCATTCCAAAATCATGGCATTAATATGGAGTTGGTCCCCCCTTTGCTGCTATAACATCCTCCACTCTTCTGGGAAGGCTTTCCACTAGATGTTGGAACATTGCTGCGGCGACTTGCTTCCATTCAGCCACAAGATCATTAGTGAGGTCGGCACTGATGTTGGGCGATTAGGCCTGGCTCGCAGTCGGCATTCCTATTCATCCCAAAGGTGTTCGAGGGGGTTGAGGTTAGGGCTCTGTGCATTCCAGTCAAGTTCTTGTTATGCTGGTGAATGAGGACCCAAAAGCGACTTAACAAAAACAGAGTCTTTATTCCAGTATTAAACAAAAACGGTACTCCAGGATATATCTTAGATGACACCTGCTCACACGCAGCATCTGATGAAGGCAAAAACACGACAGGGCGGAACCTGGGCACAGAACAGCAAACATCAAACAAGAATCCGACAAAGACAGAAGCAGAAAACAGAGGGAGAAATAGGGACTCAAATCAGAGGGCAAAATAGGGGACAGGTGTGAAAGAGTAAATGAGGTCGTTAGGAGAAAGAGAAACAGCTGGGAGCAGGAACGGAACGATAGAGAGAGAGAGCGGGGGAGGGAGAGAGGGAGGAGGAGAGAGAGGAATAGAAAGAGGGAAAGAACCTAATAAGACCAGCAGAGGGAAGCACAGGGACAAGACATGAAGATCAAAGACAAAACATGACAGTACCCCCCCACTCACCAAGCGCCTCCTGGCGCACTCGAGGAGGAACCCTGGCGGCGACGAAGGAAATCATCAATCAACGAACGGTCCAGCACGTCCCGAGATGGAACCCAACTCCTCTCCTCAGGACCGAAACCCTCCCCATCCACTAAGTACTGTTGACCACGTCCCTGAGAACGCATGTCCATGATCCTCCGTTCCTTGTAAATAGGTGCGCCCTCGACAAGGACGGGAGGGGGGGAGGGAAGACGAACGGGGGCGCGAAGAAAAGGCTTGATACAAGAGACATGGAAGACAGGGTGGACGCGACGAAGATGTCGCGGAAGAAGCAGTCGCACAGCGACAGGATTAACGACCTGAGAGACACGAAACGGACCAATGAACCGCGGAATCAACTTGCGAGAAGCTGTCGTAAGGGAAAGGTTACGAGTGGAAAGCCACACTCTCTGACCGCGACAATACCTAGGACTCTTAATCCTACGTTTATTGGCAGCTCTCACAGTCCTCCCCGCAGACGAAGGCAGACCGGTACTAAAGTCTAAGGCGATCTGAGACCATGGTCGAGAAGGAATGGGAAGCGGTCTAAGACGACCGGCATGAGGAGAGTTACCTGACTTAGTCTGCGCGCAATCCGAACAAGCAGCCACGAAACGGCGCGTGTCCCGCTCCTGAGTAGGCCACCAAAACCGCTGGCGAATAGAAGCAAGCGTACCCCGAACACCGGGGTGACCAGCTAACTTGGCAGAATGAGCCCACTGAAGAACAGCCAGACGAGTAGAGACAGGAACGAACAGAAGGTTACTAGGACAAGCGCGCGGCGACGCAGTGTGAGTGAGTGCTTGCTCTACCTGTCTCTCAATTCCCCAGACAGTCAACCCGACAACACGCCCTTCAGGGAGAATCCCCTCGGGTTCGGTAGAAACCACAGGAGAACTAAAGAGACGGGATAAAGCATCAGGCTTGGTGTTCTTATTTCCCGGACGATAGGAAATCTCGAACTCGAAACGAGCGAAAAACAATGCCCAACGAGCTTGACGTGCATTAAGTCGTTTGGCAGAACGAATGTACTCAAGGTTCTTATGGTCAGTCCAAACGACAAAAGGAACGGTCGCCCCCTCCAACCACTGTCGCCATTCGCCTAAGGCTAAGCGGATGGCGAGCAGTTCACGGTTACCCACATCATAGTTGCGTTCCGATGGCGACAAGCGATGAGAAAAGTAAGCGCAAGGATGGACCTTATCGTCAGACTGGAAGCGCTGGGACAGAATGGCTCCCACGCCCACCTCTGAAGCGTCAACCTCGACAATGAATTGTCTTGTGACGTCAGGAGTAACAAGGATAGGGGCGGATGTAAAACGCTTCTTGAGGAGATCAAAAGCTCCCTGGGCGGAACCGGACCACTTAAAGCAAGACTTGACAGAAGTCAAAGCTGTGAGAGGGGCAGCCACTTGACCGAAATTACGAATGAAACGCCGATAGAAATTAGCGAAACCGAGAAAGCGCAGTAACTCGACACGTGACTTAGGAACGGGCCAATCGCTGACATCCTGGACCTTAGCGGGATCCATCTGAATGCCTTCAGCAGACAGATAATCATCGAGAGCCTTACGTTCGGGAGCCGACAGAGAGAATAATCTACCCCGAGGAGAAGTGGTCCCCGGAAGGAGATCAATACAACAATCATACGACCGGTGAGGAGGAAGAGAGTTGGCTCTGGACCGACTGAAGACCGTGCGTAGATCATGATGTTCCTCCGGCACTCCTGTCACATCACCAGGCTCCTCCTGAGTAGAGGGGACAGAAGAAAAAGGAGGAATAGCAGACATTAAACACTTCACATGACAAGAAACGTTCCAGGATAGGATAGAATTACTAGACCAATTAATAGAAGGATTATGACATACTAGCCAGGGATGACCCAAAACAACAGGTGTAACAGGTGAACAAAAAATCAAAAAAGAAATGGTCTCACTGTGGTTACCAGATACTGTGAGGGTTAAAGGTAGTGTCTCATATCTGATACTGGGGAGAGGACTACCATCTAAGGCGAACATGGGTGTGATCCTCCCTAACTCTCTGAGAGGAATGTCATGTTTCTGAGCCCATGCTTCGTCCATAAAACAACCCTCAGCCCCAGAGTCTATCAAGGCACTGCAGGAAGCAGCCGACCCGGTCCAGCGTAGATGGACCGACAAGGTAGTACAGGATCTTGATGGAAAGACCTGAGTAGTAGCGCTCACCAGTAGCCCTCCGCTTACTAATGATCTCTGACCTTTAACTGGACATGACATGACAAAATGTCCAGCAGAACCGCAATAGAAGCAAAGGCGGTTGGTGATTCTCCGTTCCCTCTCCTTAGTCGAGATGTGAACACCTCCCAGCTGCATGGGCTCAGTCTCTGAGCCGATGGAAGGAGATGGTCGAGATGCGGAGAATGGAAGCCCCGCTAACGCGAGCTCTCTTCCACGAGCTCGGTGACGAAGATCTACCCGTCGTTCTATGCGGATGGCGAGTGCAATCAACGAGTCCACGCTGGAAGGAACCTCCCGGGAGAGAATCTCATCCTTAACCTCAGCGTGGAGTCCCTCCAGAAAACGAGCGAGCAACGCCGGCTCGTTCCAGTCACTGGATGCAGCAAGAGTACGAAACTCTATAGAGTAATCCGTTATGGATCGATCACCTTGACATAGGGAAGCCAGACCCCTGGAAGCCTCCTTCCCAAAAACTGAACGATCAAAGACCCGTATCATCTCCTCCTTAAAGTTCTGATAAACGTCAGAACACTCAGCCCTTGCCTCCCAGATAGCTGTGCCCCACTCCCGAGCCCGCCCAGTAAGGAGTGATATGACGTAAGCGATCCGAGCTCTCTCTCCAGAGTATGTGTTGGGCTGGAGAGAGAACACAATATCACACTGGGTGAGAAAGGAGCGACACTCAGTGGGCTGTCCAGAGTAACATGGTGGATTATTAACCCTGGGTTCCGGAGACTCGGAAGACCAGGAAGTAGCTTGTGGTACGAGACGAAGACTCTGAAACTGTCCTGAGAGATCGGAAACCTGAGCGGCCAGGGTCTCAACGGCATGACGAGCAGCAGACAATTCCTGCTCGTGTCTGCCGAGCATTGCTCCCTGGAACTTGACGGTAGTGTAGAGAGAATCCGTAGTCGCTGGGTCCATTCTTGGTCGGATTCTTCTGTTATGCTGGTGAATGAGGACCCAAAAGCGACTTAACAAAAACAGAGTCTTTATTCCAGTATTAAACAAAAACGGTACTCCAGGATATATCTTAGATGACACCTGCTCACACGCAGCATCTGATGAAGGCAAAAACACGACAGGGCGGAACCTGGGCACAGAACAGCAAACATCAAACAAGAATCCGACAAAGACAGAAGCAGAAAACAGAGGGAGAAATAGGGACTCAAATCAGAGGGCAAAATAGGGGACAGGTGTGAAAGAGTAAATGAGGTCGTTAGGAGAAAGAGAAACAGCTGGGAGCAGGAACGGAACGATAGAGAGAGAGAGCGGGGGAGGGAGAGAGGGAGGAGGAGAGAGAGGAATAGAAAGAGGGAAAGAACCTAATAAGACCAGCAGAGGGAAGCACAGGGACAAGACATGAAGATCAAAGACAAAACATGACAGTTCTTCCACACCGATCTTGAGAAACCTATTTCTATATGGACCTCGCTTTGTGCACGGGGAATTGTCATGCTGGAAGGGCCTTCCCCAAACTGTTGCCACAAAGTTGGAAGCACAATCGTCTAGAATGTCATTGTATGCTGTAGCGTTAAGATTTTCCTTCACTGGAACTAAGGGGCCTAGCCCGAACCATAAAAATCAGCCTCAGACCATTATTCCTCCTCCACCAAACTTTACAGTTGGCACTATGCATTGGGGCAGGTAGCATTCTCTTGGCATCCACCGAACCCAGATTCGTCCATCGGACTGCCAAATGGTGAAGCGTGATTCATCACTCCAGAGAACGTGTTTCCACTGCTCCAAACACTTGGCATTGCACATGGTGATCTTATGCTTGTGTGCAGCTGCTTCACCATGGAAACTCATTTCATGAAGCTCCCAACGAACAGTTCTTGTGCTGACGTTGCCTCCATAGGCAGTTTGGAACTCGGTAGTGAGTGTTACAACTGAGGACAAAGATTTTTACTCGCTACACGCTTCAGCACTCGGCAGTCCTGTTCTGTGAGCTTGTGTGGCCCACCACTTCGCGGCTGAGCCGCTGTTGCTCCTAGAGGTTTCCACTTCACAATAACAACACTTACAGTTGGCCGGGGAAGCTATAACAGGGCAGAAACTGAAATGAGGGGTTGGAAAGGTGACATCCTATGACAGTGCCACGTTGAAAGTCACTGAGCTCTTCAGTAAGGTCATTCTACTGCCAATGTTTGTCTACGGAGATTGCATGGCTGTGTGCTCGATTTTATACACCTCTCAGCAACGGGTGTGGCTGAAATAGCCGAATCCACAAATTTGAAGGGGTGTCAAAATACTATTGTATATACAGTACCAGTCAAAAGTTTGGACGCATACACTCATTTCAAAGGGTTTTCTTTATTTTTTAAATGTTCTACATTGTAGAATAATAGTGAATGAAATAACAAATATGGAATCATGTTGTAACCAAAAAGTGTTAAATAAAATATATTTTAGATTCTTCAAAGTAGCCACCCTTTGCCTTGATGACACTCTTGGCATGCTCTCACCCAGCTTCACCTGGAATGCTTTTCCAACGGTCTTGAGGACATCCCACATATGCTGAGCACTTGTTGGCTGCTTTTCCTTCACTCTGCGGTCCAACTCATGCCAAACCATCTCAATTGGGTTGAGGTCAGGTGATTGTGGAGGTCAGGTTATCTGATGCAGCACTCCATCACTCTCCTTCTTGGTCAAATAGCCCTTACACAGCCTGGAGGTGTGTTGGGTCATTGTCCTGTTAAAAAACAATTGATAGTCCCACTAAGCGCAAACCAGATGGGGTGGCGTATCACTGCAGAATACTGAGGTAGCCATGCTGGTTAAGTGTGCCTTGACACCATCACACCTCCTTCTCCTTCATGCTTCACGTGGGAACCATGTCAATCATGTAATATATTTTTTAGATATAAAACAAAAACACTGTGGGTTTAAACGCCACTGTTTTGGTGTAGGTTTGTCTCTTTTTCTTCAAGAGCATCGTTTATCTACTCTGCGTCTCACAAAGACACTGCGGTTGGAACCAAAAACCTCAAATTTGGACTCATCAGGCCAAAGGACAGATTTCCACCAGTCTAATCACGCAGTTGATGTTGAGATGTGTCTGTTACATGAACTCTGAAGCATTTATTTGGGCTTTCTGAGGCTGGTATCTCTAATGAACTTATCCTCTGTAGCAAAGGTAACTCTGGGTCTTCCTTTCCTGTGGCGATCCTCATGAGAGACAGTTTCATCATAGCGCTTGATAGTTTTTCCGACTGCACTTGAAGAAACTTCCAAAGTTCTTGAAATGTTTTGGATGACTGAACTTCATGTCTTAAAGTCATGATGGATTGTCGTTTCTCTTTGCTTATTTGAGCTGTTCTTGCCATAATACGGACTTGATCTTTTACCAAATAGGGCTATCTTCTCTATACCACCCCTTCCACTACTGATTGGCTCAAACGCATTAAGAAGGAAAGAAATTCCACAAATTACCTTATAATAAGGCACACCTGTTAATTGAAATGCATTCCAGGTGACTACCTCATGAAGCTGGTTGAGAGAATGACAAGAGTATGCAGAGTTGCCATCAAGGCAACGGGTGGCTACTTTGAAGAATCTCAAATATAAAATATATTTTGATTTGTTTAACACTTTTTTGGTACCTACATGATTCCATATGTGTTATTTCATAGTTTTGATGTCTTCATTATATTCTACAATTTAGAAAATAGTAAAAAATAAAGATAAACCCTAGAATGAGTAGGTGTGTCCAAACTTTTGACTGGTACTGTATATATATTAGTGATTCGGTTTACCCATAACCCGCTGTCCCCGCGGTTATATCCACCCGGCAGACGGGTCTAGGGTCATTAAATATTGTGTGGCTGAGGAGCGGGTGAAATAGTGCGTAATAGAAACAATAACTTTTAAAAAATCCATAAATGTATAATTCTTGTCGAAATTATATAGGCTAGAATTAGGTTTTTCTTTCATTATATTAGGCTATCTGGTATTTGTACACGAGCCTAAACTTCAGGATTTAACTGTACGGGTGCCAAATAGCATACACAGCCAATCGACAAATAATGCTTTTGGGAATGGGCAGAAAAAGTTAATGTCAATACATGGATGCAAAAAGGGCATTGTCAAAGTGTATTTCCATAAACAAAAGCTGTGAAAGGAGAATTGAAAATAAAGATAAGGGAGGGGCCGAAAAGTAATGTTTGGAAAAGATTTGTTGAAGTGGTAAAAGAGGATGACAGCACTGCCGGCTATGTTATGTTTGATGATAATGAGGCGCTATACAAATTCGACAGTAACAAGACAGGGAATTCAAATATACCTATGGCATGTCAAGGGAACTGTAGCCTACTGTTTAGACGGGTTAAATGGAAAGTGAAATCTGGACACTGACTGTAGGTCTATAACCACTCCCATAGCCTTAATAATAACTCCTGCAGAATAAGGCATTTCTTGCAATAAAATGATACACCAGATGTAGGCATTTGGACTCCACAGGAGTGGAGAAATATTATTTATTTATTTCTGCATCTTGAGAGAATTCGATGCTCAGTCAGATCCATCTGTAGAGGTGCTGTCTTCATCGTGAAAGCTGATAGTATTTTAACCACATAACATATGCGTCGAAGCCGAACTGAAATCTTATCGCAAACACTTTGGGTAATTTTCACAGCTTTCTTTTTCCTTACAACAATTGTATTTTCTCCCCAGTCCCTAAACGTCTTTGCTCGGGAAAAGATGACAGAGTACACTTTACCGATGTCAACTAGATTGGAGCATTAATTCTGTCGATCTTTTACATTATTTTGGTGGTCAAGGGTATATTTACTCTTCTAGGGCAACACATAATGACAAAAGAGAAACTACATGTATCTAATTATAGACAAGTTGAGTAACAAATAGCCTACCAAAATGTCGAACATTGTAAGCAGAAACATATCTAAATCAGACCAAAAAAATATCCTCCAACCCCTGTCAAAAAAAATCATTCTGTAGTCTTTGACTGTGCATAGCCTATGGCGTATTTTCTATGTTTTCGGGTTAGGGTTGGGTGCAGGCGGATGGGTTCTTAGCAATTGCGGGCCGGAACGGGTGAACAAACAGCTGACCGGCACACCACTAAAATACTGTACATATATATTTATATTCTTGACTCTGACATTGCTCATTCTTTTAATTTTTGGGATTTGTGTGTATTGTTTTGTATTGTTAGGTATTATGCACTGTTGGAGCTAGAAACAATTCTCTGCTGGATGCGAGAGATCAAGTGCGCCTACAATGTATCAAATCAAATCAAATGGTATTTGTCACATGCGCCGATATACAACAGGTGTAGTAGACCTTACAGTGAAATGTAAGGTAACCGCTAACCAACAATGCAGTAAAAAAAAAAAAAAATACCTTAAATAAAATAAGAAATAAAAGCAACAAATAATTAAAGAGCAGCAGTAAAATAACAATAGTGAGTCTATATACAGGGGTACAGTTACAGAGTCAAGGTAATTGAGGTAATATGTAGGCCTACATGAGTTAGAGTTATTAAAGTGACTATGAATAGATAATAACAGAGAGTAACAGCAGTGTAAAAGAGGGGGGCAATGCAAATAGTCTGGGTAGCCATTTGATTAGATGTTCAGGAGTCTTATGGTTTGGGGTAGAAGCTGTTAAGAAGCCTCTTGGACCTAGACTTGGCGCTCCGGTACCGCTTGCCATGCAGTAGCAGAGAGAACAGTCTATGACTAGGGTGGCTGGAATCTATGACAATTTTTAAGGCCTTCCTCTGACACCACCCGTATAGAGGTCCTGGATGGCAGGAAGCTTGGCTACAGTGATGTACTGGGCTGTACGCACTACCCTCTGTAGTGCCTTGCTGTCGGAGGCCGAGCAGTTGCCATACCAGGCAGTGATGCAACCAGTCAGGATGCTCTCAATGGTGCAGCTGTAGAACCTTTTGAGGATCTGAGGACCCATGACAAATCTTTTCAGTCTCCTGAGGAGGAATAGGTTTTGTCGTGCCCTCTTCACAACTGTCTTGGTGTGCTTGGATCATGTTAGTTTGTTGGGGATGTGGACACCAAGGAACTTGACGCTCTCAACCGGCTCCCTTACAGCCCCGTCAATGAGAATGGGGGCGTGCTCGGTCCTCCTTTTTCTGTAGACCACAATCATCTCCAATCATCGGGGGCCCCTTAGTGGCTGGGGCCCCTAAGCAACCGCTTATGTCGCTTATGCCTGGGGCTGGCCCTGGTTAGCATGCTCTTCAGTCAGTAGCACCTATGCTGTGGACTCGTGGAAGCTGCTGTAGACACAGTGATCTAAGCTATCCGATTGGCCAGTGGTATGCACCTATCTGATTGGCCAGCAATATGCCTACAGGTGAACCTGATTTAGCTCTCTGGGCCTGCCGGTAGGAGGAGTTTGTATCTTTAGACAAATAAAATGGTTCAAAATGTAAACACTTCATTTACCCGGCATGAAGGGCAGCTGAATCAAGTGCCCCTTTCGTATTATTGGCGAATAGGCTACTAAATATAAATATTTATAAAAAATAAACAGCCTGATGGGCTGAGCCAACATTCAAATTCAGGTGGCTTCACCCTTGCCAATGTCTGTGTTTGCAACACAAGAAATTGTCAGACATAAGTTGCCAGTCTGTATCTCAAAATTCAATATTGTTGCTTTGCCCTCCCAAGTCCACTACCATGGATGCATTCACAACACTGCCAACAGACAGAAAACATTCCCCATCATTGAATAGAATAGAATGCCATTCAATGTTCTGTGAATAATGTGAAGCACTGGATTGTACACCTCTGTACACTTCAGGATTGTACATTTCTTGTCCAGTAGGGCTGTTATAAACACTGAATGTACAAAACAGGAACACTTTCCTAATATTGAGTTGCACCCCCTTTTGCCTGAAAAATTAGTCGGGGCAAGGACTCTACAAGGTGTCAATGTTGAATCCAATGCTTCCCACAGTTGTGTCAAGTTGGCTGGATGTCCTTTGGGTGGTGGAACATTCTTGATACACATGGGAAACTGTTGAGTGTGAAAACCCAGCAGCGTTGCACTTCTTGACGTAAACCAGTGCGTCTGGCACCTACTACATTATCCCGTTCAAAGGCACATAAATATTTTGTCTTGCCCATTCACCCTCTAAATGGCACACATACACAATCAATGTCTCTATTGTCTCAAGGCTTAAAAATCCTTCTTTAACCTGTCTTCATTCGACTCTATGTAAACTGGAAACCACATATCCTGAGGCTGCATTTATTGTAGCTGGGGATTTTAACAAAGCTAATCTGAAAACAAGACTCCCTAAATTCTATCAGCATATCGATTGCGCAACCCGGGTTTGCAAAACCCTGGATCATTGTTATTCTAACTTCCGCGACACATATAATGCCCTCCTCCGCCCTCCTTTCGGAAAAGCTGGCCACGACTCCATTTTGTTGCGCCCAGCCTATAGACAGAAACTAAAACAGGAAGCACCCGCGCTCAGGTCTGTTCAACGCTGGCCCGACCAATCGGATTCCACGCTTCAAGATTGCTTCGATCACGTGGACTGGGATATGTTCCGCATCCTCGGAGTGTGGTGTCAGGAAAATAACATCACACTCAATGTCAACAAAACAAAGGAGATGATCGTGGACTTCAGGAAACAGCAGAGGGAGCTGCCCCCTATCCACATCGACGGGGCAGTAGTGGAGAGGGTGGAAAGTTTTAAGTTCCTCGGCGTACACATCACGAACAAACTGAAATTGTCCACCCACAGAGACAGCGTGGTGAAGAAGGCGCAACAGCGCCTCTTCAACCTCAGGAGGCTGAAGAAATTCGGCTCACAAACACTCACCGAAAACACTCACAAACTTTTACAGATGCACAATCGAGAGCATCCTGTTGGGCTGTATCACCGCCTAGTACGGCAACTGCTCCGCCCATAACCGTAAGGCTCTCCAGATGGTTGAGATGTCTGCACAACGCATCACCGGGGGCAAACTACCTGCCCTCCAGGACACCTACACCACCCGATGTCACAGGAAGGCCAAAAAAGATCATCAAGGACAACAACCACCCGAGCCACTGCATGTTCACCCCGCTATCATCCAGAAGGCGAGGTCAGTACAGGTGCATCAAAGCAGGGACCGAGAGACTGAAAAACAGCTTCTATCTCAAGGCCATCAAACTGTTAAAACAGCCATCACTAAAATTGAGTGGCTGCTGCCAACATACTGACTCAACTCTAGCCATTTTAATAAGGGAAAAATGTATGTGATAAATGTATCACTAGCCACTTTAAACAATGCCACTTTATATAATGTTTACATAACCTACATTACTCATCTCATATGTATATACTATACTCTATACCATCTACTGCATCTTGCCTATGCCGTTCGGCCATCACTCATTCATATATTTTTATGTACATATTCTTATTCATTCCTTTACACTTGTGTGTGTATGGTAGTTGTTGTGAAATTGTTAGATTACTTGTTAGATATTACTGCACAGTCGGAACTAGAAGCACAAGCGTTTCGCTAAACGCGCATTAACATCTGCTAACCATGTGTATGTGACAAATACATTTTGATTTGATTTGATTTGTATGTCCCCTTCATCTACACTGATTGAATTGGACATCAATATGGGATCATAGCTTTCACCTGGATTCACCTGGTCAGTCTATGTCATGATGTGTACACTCAGTGTATACAGCGTGGTCATCTAGGTGAGAGTCATTCACGGCAGGCCTTTTTAGATCACTGGGAAAGAAGAGAACCTATTTTCAGATGTCTAGTGGAGATTGCTCCTATTGACTCTTGTTAGCTCCCAGAGATACTGCTGTGCGTGATCTTGAGGTGCACAGGTAACCCAAAGTTCAATGTCTGTGTTCGGTAACTATTGTGAAGGGTCTCCTACAGCTCAGTAAGTCCTCTATGTGAAAAGTTCAGACTTTGAGAATCCCTAAGTCACGCCTTACAACCTTTGTCCGGTAAACTGTAGAAAGGATGTCCACGGGACCCATAATGGCCGTAGAATGATATCTGACAGACAAGGTGAGGTGGAACAATTAAAACAGATCTCAGATAATAGCTTCTTGACAAGGGCTTTTGGGTGACCTTAGAAGTTTGAACATGTATTTTCTCTCTGCTCTTATTGAGGAAGTTGGGATTTTACCCTATGAGAAAAATATATATAAAAAAATGTAAATCATTAACTCATTCCACAACAATCCAACGATGAAAAGGGGATGCTGAGAACTGGCGCCAAAAGCCCATAGGACACAGTCATAAGCCGCTGTTACCAACTTGATCAATTTACTGGGAGCAAAGGTACAACTGTGAAACAGATGAAACTGGCATTTCTCTTCCCACCATGTTTCATTTTCATGCACATGCAAATTATATATATATAACCTAGGTTTCTTCCTAGGTTTTGGCCCTTCTAGGGAGTTTTTCCTACCCACCGTGCTTCTACACCTGCATTCTAGCTGTTTGGGGTTTTAGGCTGGGTCTCTGTACAGCACTTCGAGATATTAGCTGATGTACGAAGGGCTATATAAGATAAACTTGATTGATTGATTGATATAACATTCAGGAGATGATCCCATTTCATTACAATTCACAGGATGGATGCATTCATATTCACATCATTTTTTTTATCTAGACGATGGCCCTAGTGCAAGCTAGGTTTCCGCTCTTGCCATTTTAAATTAGCGGTTAACTTCGTTTTGGGCAGTCAGTGACATTAATTCATCAACTAGGCTTCAGGGGGAAATAAAAACCAGCAGGACTGTGACTGTAGACAACTGGATTCAGACCATATGACGCTGTTTTCAACCTTTTCCTTTCTCTAACACGTTTGAAACGGATAGAAAGAGGAAGTGATTATCCAACCTTAAAGCACTAAACACACGAACTCTGCTAATAATCATCTGGAGTCGCACATTTAAATGAACTTCTGAGCTTCAATATGAATGAAGACCCATTTGCATCCAAAGGCTTGAAGCCAGTTTCCCCATTAACTCACACCGGTTAAAATCAACACGCACACATCAGACTTTGTTTTTGAATCCCTCTCCATCTGTCATATTGTTCTGGAGTCTCTCCGGAATGTATTTAATGAAGAGAGCATTTGTTTGAGTTAGTAACTCAGGGCACGCAGGGCCAATTCCCTGCTCGACTGCTCTGAAGCCGCCGCAGGAGAACACAAATCAACAGGGATAAGCGTCCCCACCAACAAAGGCGTGATGGAATAAATAAGACCAGGCGAAATCTCCCTCTGTCATTTAAAATCTCAGTAATTTCAGGCTGAGTGGAATGTACATATGGTTGTCTCACACTACCCCTGCTACAACTCAACTCTCCGTGAAGCAAAAGAGGTATGGACTGTAGGTGCGAGAAAGGATGACAAAAGGCAGAATTGACCGCTTACTAGGATTTATTTCCTTACACGGTAATATGGGGAGAAGGGGCTGGACGGAATCAAAGCAAAGAAAGTAAATATCAAAGCTCCCCCTCTCCTATCTAACCTGCCTACCCACTACTTACCTAACTTAGCACCACCTGGTGCCCTAACCAAAATACAAGGGGGTGGTCCGCCCAGGTCTTACCTAGTGTGCCTAGACAGTGAATATACTACGGGTATATGTATGCCCGCGGGCCTCTTACCTAAGCACTCCCTAGGTGCCTTCCCCTTCCCCCCTGAGAACAAATGAAACAGAATATTAAACAATCCACTTCACCACAAAACTGAGAAAACTAACTCAGGCCACTAAAGAAGCCATGACAAAGCACAAACACAGAACATACCAAAGCTGCTGCTGCTGCTACCAACAACAACAACTAACATAATACATATTTACAATCAACATGCTATACCACTCAGCCATCAACCGTCTCTCTCAGCAATGATCTAAGCCTGCCTATCTCTCTCTGAACAGAACACTGGCTTTTATAGCTTCAGGTGGCAATGGTAATTAGAAACAGCTGTATCTTGACGAAGGGGCGGGGTCAGCTCTCCAATTATCAATTGGGGCCGATCAATCAGCTGCCTCGGGAGAACTTCAGGAAGCCATCTCCTGAAACACACACACTCAAATACAAACTACAACACAGAAACTGGGGAACGTAACACTACCTCACTCTAACATAGTCTAACAGAGATAGCTAAAGCAGGTTTAGTGAAGGTAAGAACATGGTGAAATACAATGATGGGGAGGAAGAGGAGGAGAAGGCGGAGAAGTAGGAGAATGAGCAGATGGAGGACAATTATGAGGAGGAAATGGAGGAGGTAAAAGAAGTGGAAAAAAAAAAGAAGAGGACAATTATGAGGAAGCTGAGGAGGAAAAAGGAGAGGGCAATTATGAGGACAATGATGGTGATAATGGCACCCACTCTCACTGCACCCACACAAATACACCCAGACAAATAGTCCAAGGCCAATATCTCTGTAGACAAAGACCTTGAATTCCTCTGATAACTTCAGAAAAAAACCAGGCCTGTCTGTGATGCATCCCCTAGATGGAAGTGTTTGACAGCACTAGGAGGATGGTGTGAATGGGCTTAGACTAAAGCCCACACTACAGAACAAACAGGAAGAAGAGTCAAAGGTGCTACATCATACAGACAGGGTGAATAATGGAAAAGATATGTCCTGGACAGAATAGCAGCATATCATATGTCAGGGGTGATAAGGGAGATACAGTGCCTTCGGAAAGTATTCAGACCCCTTGACTTTTTCCACATTTTGTTACGTTACAGCCTTATTCTACAATTGTTTAAATAAAAAAAATAAGTCTAGAAAGAGATCCGAGTTCCCATTTTACAATTCCGAGTTGGATGACCATTCCAAATGTATTTTCCCAGTCGGACCTCGTTTTTTTGCAGAGTTTGGAAGGAACCGGTGTCTAACTGCAAGTATTGCAAAGCAATCACTAGCCTGTGTGGTCCCAAGTCTGAGATTAAGGGTGTCTTTTCCAAGCCTAAATTTATAAATATTCAACATTGGCCATGATGTCAATGAAACATGATTTGTGCCGCGCTCAAAACAACTGTTAACTCGGAACTGTGAAATTTGACTTCAGTGAGTTCAAGACACTGCAAATTTGTGGCCTGCTGGAGGTCATTTTGCAGGGCTCTGGCAGTGCACCTCCTTGCACTAAGGCGGAGGTACCGGTCCTGCTGCTGGGTTGTTGCCCTCCTACGGCCTCCTCCACGTCTCCTGATGTACTGGCCTGTCTCCTGGTAGCACCTGCATGCTCTGGACACTACGCTGACAGACACAGCAAACCTTTTTGCCACAGCTCGCATTGATGTGCCATCCTGGATGAACTGCACTACCTGAGCCACTTGTGTGGGTTGTAGACTCCGTCTCATGCTACCACTAGAGTGAGAGCACCGCCAGCATTCAAAAGTGACCAAAACATCAGCCAGGAAGCATAGGAACTGAGAAGTGGTCTGTGGTCACCACCTGCAGAATCACTCCTGTTTTGGGGGGTGTCTTGCTAATTGCCTATAATTTCCACCTTTTGTCTATTCCATTTGCACAACAGCATGTGAAATTTATTGTCAATCAGTGTTGCTTCCTAAGTAGACAGTTTGATTTCACAGAAGTGTGATTGACTTGGAGTTACATTGTGTTGTTTAAGTGTTCCCTTTATTTTTTTGAGCAGTGTATAAAGAGGTCCTTGATAAAACCTGCTGCAGAGTGCTCAGCATCTCAGACTGGGGAAAAGGTTCACCTTCCAACAGGACAACGAATGTCCTTGAGTGGCCCAGCCAGAGCCCAGACTTGAACCCAATCGAATATCTCTGGAGAGACCTGACAATAGCTGTGCAGTGACGCTCCCCATCCAACCTGTCAGATCTTGAGAGGATCTGTAGAGAAGAATGGGAGAAACTCCCCAAATGCAGGTGTGCCAAGCTTGTAGCGTCATACCCAAGAAGACTCGAAGCTGTAACTGCTGCCAAAGTTGCTTCAACAAAGGATTGAGTAAAGGGTCTGAATACTATGTAAATATGATATTTCAGTTTTTATTTGTAAGAAATTACACCATTTTTGAAAAACCTGTTTTTCCATTGTCATTATGGGGTATTGTGTGTAGATTGATGATGGATTTGTTTTTTAAATCAGTTTTTAAATAACGCTTAAACCTAACTACATTTGGAAAAAGTCAAGGGGTCTGAATAGTTCCCAAAGGCACTGTAGGCTACAATATGCCCTATTGTTATGTGTATTAGCATATTTTTGTAATTTATGTTTCCAATGTGATGGTGTTTAACCCTTTCCTGACTTCCATGTATTTGCATGTCCAGCACTTGTTTTTCCCCATGTTCTTTTCAGGACAACCATTTATACAAGTTAAACATCAAACTGTTTGACATAAACAGTTGCATTCATGAGTTTTATTGACAAATGTCAATAAAAAAATAAGGTCAGCGAAAGTAAAAACATTATATGAATGCTGTAAGTACAGAAATTGTTTGCTCAGTGGGAAATTCATATCCAACTAGTCGGTGACAACAGTGTGGAGTTTGGAGTCTGTGACAGCAACTATGTGAGTTTATTTCAGTAGGATAGACACTTGTTGTGTGCAACCGATTACACTAGGGTATAGGGTAGGCTTTTACGATAATTTAATGATGATTTGAGTCCCAACAAAATTTTTGCCAGCCCTGCCATCAACAGATTTTTGCCTACGCCACTGGTCATTGGTCCCTGTGTTTTCTCAGAGACAGTCACCAGCGGAGTATTGATTGCTTATATTGAGCCCCCCGTTTATTATGGTGTGTTGAATACCCATGCTTGTATCACAACAAACCAATGTGTACATTATGTTCATTGAAACAATAATTATAGAGAAAATATACAATTAGTTTAACAGAACAGTTGATCACTTTATGTCCAATCAACCAGCTCATGAACTTGATCATTGAATCAGCGAAACATGAACTTAATGAATTGATCCTATGAAAAAGATTGGCTTGATTCATAACTTGATATCGAATCCCAGAGCTGACAAGGTAAAAATCTGCCGTTCTGCCCCTGACAAGACAGTTAACTCACTCTTCCCCGGTAAGCCATCATTGTAAATAAGAATTTGTTCTTAACTGACGTGCCTAGTTAAATAAAGGTTAAAGAAATAACATTTAAAAAAATATCCTCCATGTGGCTTCTGATGGTCTTTCGGTAAAATTAACGTTTAACAACTTCTACCGCCTCAGAAACCCGGATCCGGGAGCACCCCCCACCACCCCCACCAGTAAAAAAGCTGAATAGCATAGCTAGCATAGCGTCACAAGTAAATAGTAGCATCTAAATATCATTCAATCACAAGTCCAAGATACCAGATGAAAGATCCACTTCTTGTGAATCCAGCAATCATTTCTGATTTGTAAAATGTTTTACAGGGAAGACACAATATGTAAATCTATTAGCTAACCACGTTAGCAAAAGACACCATTTTTCTTTGTCCACCATTTTTTCTCTCCACCCACCAGTAGCTTTCACCAATTCGGCCAAATAAAGATATTGATAGCCACTAACCAAGAAAAAACCTCATCAGATGACAGTCTGATAACATATTTATTGTATAGGATAGGTTTTGTTAGAAAAATGTGCATATTTCAGGTAGAAATCATAGTTTACAATTGCACCCACCATCACAACTCGACTAGAATAAATACAGAGAGCAACGTGTATTACCTAATTACTAATCATAAAACATTTCTTAAAAATACACAGCGTACAGTAATTGAAAGACACAGATCCTGTGAATCCAGACAATATTTCAGATTTTCTAAGTGTCTTACAGCGAAAACACAATAAATCGTTATATTAGCATACCACGTGCAAACATTACCCCAGCATTGATTCAAGGCAAAAAGAGCGATAGCATTATCACCACCAAAATGTATAAATTTTTTCACTAACCTTCTCAGAATTCTTCCGATGACACTCCTGTAACATCATATTACAACATTCATATAGAGTTTGTTCGAAAATGTGCATATTTAGCCACAAAAAAACGTGGTTATACAATGAGAATAGTAGCAAAACTGGCCTGAAAATGTCGAGCGCCATATTGGACAGTGATCTAGTCTAATGAATAAATAATCATAAACTTGACTAAAAAATACAGGGTGGACAACAATTGAAAGACAAATTAGTTCTTAATGCAATCGCTGAATTACATTTTTTAAATGATCCTTACTGTGCAATACAGGGTGCGCCAAAGCGAAGCTACCCCAAAGAAAATGGCGGAATATGCGTTTAACATTTTTCAACAGAACAACGATTTATCATCATAAATAGTTCTTACTATTAGCTAAACTTCCATCAGAATCTTGGGCAATGTATCCTTTCTCCGGTCTAATCGTCTTTTGGTCGAAAAGATGTCCTCTTGTCCTGTCGAAATGGCCACTAACGTTTGGCATGTACTGGAAAAATGCCCAGCTCTTGGGAGTGCGTCACACAGAAATGCCAGAAAATCGCACTAAACGGATATAAATTGCTATAAAACGGTTTAAATTAACTACCTTATGATGTTTTTAACACCTATAACGAGTAAAAACATGACCGGAGATATATTACTGGCTAAACCAAAGCTTGGAAGGAGGCCAGTCCGACGTCCATCGTGCGTCAGGCGCAGGGAGGAAAAGAAATGTACTTCCCCCCTTTGGTCTTTTATACAGGCCCAGATTGCGCAATCGACTCCATTCAAATTGTCACCACTTACTGACATCTAGAGGAAGGCGTAGGCAGTGTTTGTATCCCCATAGCATTCACAGGGACCTTAAAACTTACCTGGGAACAGGGGCCAAGATTTCTGAAATCTCACTCCCTGTCAGGAAAAGTGCTGTAGAATGAGTTCTGTTTCACTCAGAGACATAATTCCAACGGTTATAGAAACTAGAGAGTGTTTCCTATCCAATAATAATAATAATATGCATATTGTACGAGCAAGAATTGAGTACTAGGCAGTTTAATTTGGAGACCAATTTTCGCTAAGTCGAAACAGCACCCCCTATATTCTCAAGAGGTTGTTTAAGTAGACTCATGCAAATCTCAAATGAGGATTCTGGTCTCAGTCCAGTCATGTGTTGAATGTGTACAGCTTCCCCCCAGTTGTTTGGCCCCCTGGGATCACATTTCCTGGGTACATCCTATCCTAATGACTATCAAATAGGCTCATGCAAGTGTGCAGGCCAGCATTTTACAATTGCTCTATCCTGCATAAGGATTCCGGGGGCAGGTTTCAAGAACAAAAATAAGAAACTAAATCCTTGTTTTAAAATAATTCAAACCAAAGGGGAAACAAGTTTACTGGTTAGATTATTTTTGAAAAGCCAACATGAATCAAAGGATTAAGAATTAGAATGAGACAGGATGCATTGCTTGATCCTTCACAAAGGACTTAAAAACCAATTATTTGTGAAAGATACTTTTGTAACATGTAGAAGTCAGTTTGAAGAGAGATTTGTAACATATTGCACAAATTGGATTCTTAACATATCACACGAATTGCAAAATTCATATATCATACAAATTGCTAAATTGGTAACATATCACAGGAAATGGATGACTAAAAGAGGGAGGGTTTTGGCTCGTGAGCACCACTTTCAAAACTACTGGCTGAAATTATACAAAACGTTTGAGGGTGCGTCTTTGTGCTGATAAGACTTTGTGGATTGGAATGATGACCGAAGTTGTTCTGTAATTATTCAGGTCTAAAGAGTTGCCATATTTATGAGTAGGTTTCCCTCCTGCACATTTCCATATAGACAGCCTTTCCCCAATGGACAGTAATAACTGTATTGCAATACTGTACAGTAATTTGCAAACATTGCTGAGAAATATATGTCTGCCTATTACTTACAACCTACCAGAATTTTAGGGTATGCTATGAATTTCTCTTCCTACATTAACAAGTGGATACGGTTAATTAATCACAATTTAGTAATGCCAACTGAGGCTGTTGCACAGGTTCCTGTTTAAATGCAGTTATTTTGGTTTACCTGTAGGTGGCCATGGTGCACGAGGCCCCTCGTCACCCCTTCCCCACTGCGGATGTACCTGACCACGCCCATTACACTATAGGGGCCGTCATCCTGGCTATCGGCATCACCGGCATGGTGGGCAACTTCCTGGTTATCTATGCCTTCAGCAGGTAAGGGACAGTTGCTCCCTATGGTAGTGTAACTCTCCACCTTAGAAGAGCAGGTAATCTGATCAGTTAAAATGTGATTGGAGTTTCTTGCAGCAAGAATATGTACAGTTAATGCTGAGGTTTATCTCGTCTCACTATCCCTCCACCTGTCACACGTGGCTCTGTAGTCTCAGTTGTTAATCAGTGTGTCTCAGTTGATCAGCATCATGAGTGGAGAGATCAGGCTATTCATCCTCCCTCCTGAGCCCAAACATGTAACTAGCGTCCATGCTGTGCTTCACTTTCAATGAGTGAGGTGCCATTTCTCTCCCACTATGATGACTCATTCTGAATATAGACAGGCATACACACACACACACACACAATCATATGCAGATATAAGTGGTACGTGTTGGACAAATTGATGGCACAAGCTCTATCCATAGCTAAATAGTTGTCGACAATAATAAATCCTTCACCATAAAAAGAGGGGAACTACTGTACCCAATTACAGAACAATAACCATTTGATTACACTGAGCTACCATTTGGGGGAGTGTTACAGAATTATGGTGGTGTTTAAGTGTGTGTATCAAATTGAATCCCCGTGCTGTATGTGTTGTGTTCAACAGGAGTAGGTCACTGAGGACTCCAGCCAACATGTTCATCATTAACCTGGCCATCACTGACTTCATGATGTGCCTCACACAGGCACCCATCTTCTTCACCACCTCCATGCACAGGAGATGGATCTTCGGAGAGAAAGGTACTCAACACCCATCTCCGAACACGTCTGAGGCCAATATTTTCCACTCAGACCCCCTTCCACCCTCCTTTTTGGTTCCATGTAGAACCCTTTTTGGTTTCATGTAGGAACTTACTGGCACAGCTGCTTTATTCTCATTATGTATTATAAACAGCAAGTGCTAGAATATCTCGATTTTTGTTTATGAGCATGGAAGATAGTTTTTGTCTCATTTAATTACAGACCTTTTGACATCATGAGGAATTCTATTGAACCTAATCCATTTTTATAAGTCATAGCGATCTTCAGATCATATATCCCTAACAACCCCAACCCCAACTACCCTCCTACCTTATTGTTGTCGTCCAAATTAACTGGAGAAAAAAAATAAACTGGAAATTGTGTTCAAGTGTATTTCCTGTGTCCTGGTGGGCAGCACTCATATACAACTCAATACCTGCAATTTAGGTGATTACAGATGGCTCAAGCTTGATATTGGAAATCATTGTGCCAAATCTGCTTCTTCATTGATATATTCAAGAATATTAATATCTTTATCCATTTTTGCTCAGTTGAAATAGCCAGAAACGGAGCTGTACTGTGTATTCCCAGTTCTGCCATTGGTAAACCCAATTTACTCCAGTAAGTTAAGGTGTCAAATCTTCCCTGGCATCACCCACCATTGAGGGTGTGTAACAGCCTTAGGCTACTGCCATACCACACTAACACAAGGTATTACCCCAGGCAAGACATCACCCCTGGAGTGTGTGATTTGTATTAACACAGCTATGGAGTGGTCTATCAGGACATATATACAAACAGTATGTTCCACAATATCTATATTTTGCGAAACATTGAGGTTTTGATTGAGGTACAGTACCAGTCAAAAGTTTGGACACACCTACTCATTCAAGGGTTTTCCTATATTTTTTCCTATTTTCTACATTGTAGAATAATAGTGAAGACATCAAAAACGATGAAATAACACACATGGAATCATGTAGTAACCAAAAAAGTGTTAACAAATCAAAATAGATTTTAGATTTTAGATTCTTCAAAGTAGCCACCCTTTGCCTTGATGACAGCTTTGCACACTCTTGGCATTCTCTCAACCAGCTTAATGAGGAATGCTTTTCCAACAGTCTTAAAGGAGTTTGCACATATGCTGAGCACTTGTTGGCTGCTTTTCCTTCACTCTGCGGTCCAACTCATCCCAAACCATCTGAATTGGGTTTAGGTCGGGTGATTTTGGAGGCCAGGTCTTCTGATGGAGCACTCCATCACTCTCCTTCTTGGTCAAATAGCCCTTACACAGCCTGGAGGTGTGTTGGGTCATTGTTCTGTTGAAAAACAAATGATAGTCACACTAAGTGCAAACCAGATGGGACGGCGTATCTCTGCAGAATGCTGTGGTAGCCATGCTGGTTAAGTGTGTCTTGAATTCTAAATAAATCAGACAGAGTCACCAGCAAAGCTCCCCTACACATCACACCTCCTCCTCCATGCTTCACGGTTGGAACCACACATGCAGAGATCAGCCATTTACCTACTCTGCGTCTCACAAAGACACTGCGGTTGGAACCAAAAACCCAAAATTTGGTCTCATCAGACCAAAGGACAGATTTCCACCGGTCTAATGTCCATTGCTCGTGTTTCTTGGCCCAAGCAAGTCTCTTTTTCTTAGTGTCCTTTAGTAGTGGTTTCTTTACAGCAATTTGACCATGAAGGCCCGGTCTCCTCTGAACAGTTTACATTGAGATGTGTCTGTTGAACTCTGAAGCATTTATTTGGGCTGCAATTTCTGAGGCTGGTTACTTTAAGGAATTTATCCTCTGCAGCAGAGGTAACTCCGGGTCTTCCTTTCCTGTGGCGGTCCTCATGAGAGCCAGTTTCATCATAGCACTTGATGGTTTTTGCAACTGCACTAGAAGAAACTTTCAAAGTTCTTGAAATGTTCCGAATTGATTGACCAAGGCAAAGGGTGGCTACTTTGAAGCATCTCAAATATAACTGTCACGATCGTTAGAATAACTGGACCAAAGCGCAGCGTGATCTGGGTTCCACATCTTTTTATTTCTCGGTGAGTCACAGCAAAACAAAAACAATACATCTCAAAACGAAACGTGAAGCTAACAATAGTGCTAATAGGCAACTATCCATAGTCAAGATCCCACAAAGCACAAAGGGGAAATGGCTGCCTAAATATGATCCCCAATCAGAGACATCGACAAACAGCTGCCTCTGATTGGGAACCATACCTGGCCAACATAGAAACATAATCCCCTAGATGACCCACCTTAGTCACACCCCGACCTAACCAACATAGGGAATAAAAAGCTCTCTATGGTCAGGGCGTGCCAATAACATACATTTGATTTGTTTCACACTTTTTTTGGTTACTACATGATTCCATATGTGTTATTTAAAAGTTTGATGTCGTCACTATTATTCTACAATTTAGAAAATAATACAAATAAAGAAAAACCCTAGAATGAGTATTGTAGGTGTGTCCAAACTTTGGACTGGTACATGTTCCGGTCCCTGCAAAGTGGAGGTGGATGGGTGTCCCATCAGGGTGAGTGTTGGGTGTGAATCTGAGATGGGGTCAGTCAGTATTACCCCCTGCTAGGCCCACTCTCTCTGCAGGCTGGCCCTCTGTTTGACCTGGTTCTCTGCTGATCATTACCCAGGCTATGGCGTGACTATCACCCACAGGGGGCATTACAACACACCAATCTACATATCTCTTTCTCTCTCTCTCTTTCACCCTCTCTTTCTTGCTCACCCTTTCTGTTTCCTTCTGGGGGTTTTAATACTTTTCTCTCAGTAATTAACAGTACTCTGACTCTCTATCATTCTATGTTTCTTTCCTATTCCCACCTTTTATCTCAGTAGTTAACTGTACTCTCTCTGTCTCTGTGTCTTCTAGGCTGTGAGCTGTATGCATTCTGCGGGGCTCTATTTGGGATCTGCTCTATGATCACTCTGATGGTGATAGCAGTGGACCGCTACTTTGTGATCACGCGTCCGTTGGCCTCCATTGGGGTGCTCTCCAAGAAACGAGCACTGCTCGTCCTCATGGCTGCCTGGGCCTACTCACTGGGGTGGAGCCTGCCCCCTTTCTTCGGCTGGAGTAAGTCCACACATACATGATCATCACACACGCGCACATACACACATACACACATTTGGGATGAGATTTAGTATGCCAGGGCTGTATACACTGTACGTGGTTGTGTCAGTATATGCATGTGTTAGAAAGAGCTCAAAGGACAGCAAGATAGAAAGACAGCGAGACAAGTGCTCCCTCTGGCTCTGTGTTCTCTCTTTGAGCTCCAGTTAGCAGTAGCTTAGTTTAGGAATGAGGATTTAGGCATTGGATCAGGTGTTCTGAGCTGCCTGAGATCTTTCAGTGATAAGGAATTAAATGAAACTAGTGGGCGAACTGGCTGGAATGGGCCCCTCATAAGCCTCACATGGGCCTTACAGTATACTGTCCTCAGAATTACTCACACCCCATCATTGTGTGTATCTCTGGCAAATAACAAATGTATCCAGCCCGATTCTGTCCAGCACGTTAATGGGTGATATGCTGGAAAGGACCTTGGGGTGACACTAACTCAGACAATGTGGAGGGTGGAGGGGGTTTGGGGAGAGGGATAGGAGATCATGGACTGGCTACCCCTTGCAGCAGTCTGGGGCTGGGCTCTGCATGCAGGCGTGCCACCCCAGACATGGTTCCGCAACACGCATGTCCTATCTGACAACACAAAGGGCGTCTGTCTCCTTAAACCCATCTGACGTCCCCATCTTTGCCCCGTCTCCGCAGATTACCACATAATGTCACGCCCTCTGGGGAAAAAAACATTAATAACATGAAAGCAAAACAAAACTGCGCCGTTATACACTGAGGCTTTGATCGTCCAGTGCATTTAGTTCATCAGGAGTGCTCCCTTGATCAAAGCTTTGGTTTTCTTGTGTCTTCCTATTGATGCGAATGTTCTTAGCTTTCCCTGACTGCTTGTTTTACCATAGCAGGGTTTCAATGGATGATGCATGACAAACAACTTGCAGATGACTTTGAAGTGGTGTTGAAGAAAGAGCATTGTCTCTCTCCTTATATTTTCCCCTTTTCCCCCTCTGTATTCCCTTTCTCTATCCCACTCTCTCTCCTTTCCTCCTTTCTCTATCCCCTTATCTCTCCTTCCATTTTCCTCTCCCCTCTCCCTCCCTCCTTTCTCTATCCCCTTGTCTCTTCTTTCCCTTTCCTCTCCCCTCTCCCTTACCCCCTACCCCTCTCCCTCCCTCCTTTCTCTATCCCCTTGTCTCTCCTTCCCTTTTCCTCTCCCCTCTCCCTCCCTCCTTTCTCTATCCCCTTGTCTCTCCTTCCCCTTTCCTCTCCCCTCTCCCTTACCCCCTCCCTCCTTTCTCTATCCCCTTGTCTCTCCTTTCCCTTTCCTCTCCCTCCCTCCCTACCCCTCTTCCTCCCTCCCCAAGGTGCCTATGTTCCAGAGGGTCTGTTGACCTCCTGTACATGGGACTATGTGACCTTTACCCCGTCAGTGCGTGCCTACACCATGCTGCTCTTCATCTTTGTCTTCTTCATCCCCCTGATCGTCATCATGTACTGCTACTTCTTCATCTTCAGAGCCATACGTACAACAAACAAGTGAGTGGATTTGATACCAGAGAGCTGGTCTAGAGATGTCACTGGAAGTGTCAAATTAAGTTACTGCATTGGATTCTCTGAAGCATTTCTAATTTCTCGCATTGAAAAAAAAAATCTGTGTGTGTGTGTATGTGTTATAGAGCTGTAACCAAGATCAACAGCACTGGGAGTACCAGAGACTCCATTAGGAGTTTCAATCGGCTGAAGAATGAGTGGAAGATGGCTAAGATCGCTCTTATTGTCATCCTCCTCTACGTCATCTCTTGGTCCCCCTACTCCGCTGTTGCCCTGACCGCATTTGCAGGGTGAGTGGTTTTGATTTACTATACTACCCTATATAGACAATACACACCCACTTCTAAAAGCATTGCCGCAGCCACAACATTCATACCTTGACCATTCAGGTACAATATATATTGTGTAATTCTACCTTCAAGCCTAACAGCCTTCTCTCTCTGCCCTTTTCATGTGCCCTGTAGGTATACAGATTTTCTGACCCCCTACATGAACTCAGTGCCCGCTGTGATCGCCAAGGCTTCAGCCATTCACAACCCCATCATCTATGCCATCACCCACCCAAAGTACAGGTACTGTAGTCTTGCTGCCACCCCAAGTACAGGTACTGTAGTCTTGCTGCCACCCCAAGTACAGGTACTGTAGTCTTGCTGCCACCCCAAGTACAGGTACTGTAGTCTTGCTGCCACCCCAAGTACAGGTACTGTAGTCTTGCTGCCACCCCAAGTACAGGTACTGTAGTCTTGCTGCCACCCCAAGTACAGGTACTGTAGTCTTGCTGCCACCCCAAGTACAGGTACTGTAGTCTTGCTGCCACACCAAGTACAGGTACTGTAGTCTTGCTGCCACCCCAAGTACAGGTACTGTAGTCTTGCTGCCACCCCAAGTACAGGTACTGTAGTCTTGCTGCCACACCAAGTACAGGTACTGTAGTCTTGCTGCCACCCCAAGTACAGGTACTGTAGTCTTGCTGCCACCCCAAGTACAGGTACTGTAGTCTTGCTGCCACCCCAAGTACAGGTACTGTAGTCTTGCTGCCACACCAAGTACAGGTACTGTAGTCTTGCTGCCACCCCAAGTACAGGTACTGTAGTCTTGGTGCCATCTCTTGTACAGGTACTGTAGTCTTGCTGCCACACCAAGTACAGGTACTGTAGTCTTGCTGCCATCCCAAGTACAGGTACTGTAGTCTTGCTGCCACCCCAAGTACAGGTACTGTAGTCTTGCTGCCACACCAAGTACAGGTACTGTAGTCTTGCTGCCACACCAAGTACAAGTACTGTAGTCTTGCTGCCACCCCAAGTACAGGTACTGTAGTCTTGCTGCCACCCCAAGTACAGGTACTGTAGTCTTGCTGCCACACCAAGTACAGGTACTGTAGTCTTGCTGCCACCCCAAGTACAGGTACTGTAGTCTTGCTGCCACACCAACTACAGGTACTGTAGTCTTGCTGCCACCCCAAGTACAGGTACTGTAGTCTTGCTGCCACACCAACTACAGGTACTGTAGTCTTGCTGCCACACCAAGTACAGGTACTGTAGTCTTGCTGCCACACCAAGTACAGGTACTGTAGTCTTGCTGCCATCTCAAGTACAGGTACTGTAGTCTTGCTGCCATCCCAATTACAGGTACTGTAGTCTTGCTGCCACCCCAAGTACAGGTACTGTAGTCTTGCTGCCACACCAAGTACAGGTACTGTAGTCTTGCTGCCATCCCAAGTACAGGTACTGTAGTCTTGCTGCCATCCCAAGTACAGGTACTGTAGTCTTGCTGCCACCCCAAGTACAGGTACTGTAGTCTTGCTGCCACCCCAAGTACAGGTACTGTAGTCTTGCTGCCACCCCAAGTACAGGTACTGTAGTCTTGCTGCCACCCCAAGTACAGGTACTGTAGTCTTGCTGCCACACCAAGTACAGGTACTGTAGTCTTGCTGCCATCCCAAGTACAGGTACTGTAGTCTTGCTGCCATCCCAAGTACAGGTACTGTAGTCTTGCTGCCACCCCAAGTACAGGTACTGTAGTCTTGCTGCCACCCCAAGTACAGGTACTGTAGTCTTGCTGCCACCCCAAGTACAGGTACTGTAGTCTTGCTGCCATCTCAAGTACAGGTACTGTAGTCTTGCTGCCACACCAAGTACAGGTACTGTAGTCTTGCTGCCACCCCAAGTACAGGTACTGTAGTCTTGCTGCCACCCCAAGTACAGGTACTGTAGTCTTGCTGCCACCCCAAGTACAGGTACTGTAGTCTTGCTGCCATCCCAAGTACAGGTACTGTAGTCTTGCTGCCACCCCAAGTACAGGGGGTGGCCACAAAATAAAATGGTTTCTATTGTTTCATTATGGGTCAAATCTGCTTACGCAACCCAACCCCATTTGGAAATTCCGCTAAGCAACAAAGTCAAAGGGCTATTCTGTTGTTGTTTTTAATTTCACTAATCTGATACTAGCCAAGTGAAACATTCCACTCCATCTCATAAGAATCGATCAAATCTGAGAGACAGGAAGGGTATAGCCCCTGTCAGCTAGCGATCAGACTAATGTTGTCACGATAGCAGAATGTTTACTTTGATACCGATACCAGGTTTAGTATCACGGTACTCGATACTAAAACAATACCACAGCAAAAAAAGAAAGAGGAGAGGACATATTTTATTTAATCTGTTCTTAGTTCCAAACAATTCTTACATCAGGAGATCACTTTTGAGGTCTGGGAAAAATCTAAGAAATTTTGATATTTGGGTGTAGTTACCCTTTAATTCAAAGTACTCATGCACCTAGTTAGCACTGTTGTTTGGTTAGCGGTGATTCTGTTGCGTACGAGTTGGAGTTTGCAGGAGAAATGCACACTGGATTGCATCAAGTAATCATAATTCTGCCCAGTAGGCATACTGTACAGTAGGTATATAACACTACTTTATTAGTCCAAAAATGGATGTAGCAACCAAGGATTCTAGCTTTAACTTTTAATTGAGAATATCAGGAATCAAGGTAAGACACAGGTGCAGACTGTGTGAAGTAACACTATTTATTGTAACCACAGGGGCAGGCAAACGACAGGTCAAGGGTCGATAAACCAGAGCAGAGGCCAAGGTACAGGGCGGCAGGCTCAGGGTCAGGTCAGGCAGAGGTCGGTAATCCAGAGGTGAAGCAAAGGTACAGGACGGCAGGCTCAGGGTCAGGTCAGGCAGAGGTCGGTAATCCAGAGGTGAAGCAAAGGTACAGGACGGCAGGCTCAGGGTCAGGTCAGGCAGAGGTCGGTAATCCAGAGGTGAAGCAAAGGTACAGGACGGCAGGCTCAGGGTCAGGTCAGGCAGAGGTCGGTAATCCAGAGGTGAAGCAAAGGTACAGGACGGCAGGCTCAGGGTCAGGTCAGGCAGAGGTCGGTAATCCAGAGGTGAAGCAAAGGTACAGGACGGCAGGCTCAGGGTCAGGTCAGGCAGAGGTCGGTAATCCAGAGGTGAAGCAAAGGTACAGGACGGCAGGCTCAGGGTCAGGTCAGGCAGAGGTCGGTAATCCAGAGGTGAAGCAAAGGTACAGGACGGCAGGCTCAGGGTCAGGTCAGGCAGTGGTCAGGTGGGCACGTACAGGATAGGCAAAGGTCAAAAACCAGGATGAGAAAAAGAGAGACTAGGGTAAAACAGGAGCTGAGACAAAAAGCTGGTATCCTTGAACTAACAAGACGGACTGGCAACAGACAGACAGAAAACACAGGTATAAATACACAGGGGATAATGGGGAAGATGGGCGACATCTGGAGGTGGGTGGAGACAAGCACAAGGACAGGTGAAACAGATCAGGGCGTGACAGAGAAGGTTTTTGAAAAAGCCTTTCCATCTACCTGAAGACTTACCTGAAGGTTATCATTAGCATCGCTAACGGCTACACAATACGGTAGAAATATGCGCACTGCACACATACAGACTTCAGAAAGTTGCAAGGGAACACGAATCACTGATGCATTCTGGTCATGTCTTATGACCCAACTTGGTCCGCTTTATTAAATGACGTGCAGCTTTTTAAAGCTTTCATAAAGCCTGCATAAACACTACATAAATGTGTTACAAATCATCTAGAACCGTATGTCATACGTTTATAAAGGGTTCATAAATATGGCATAACTGTGTGGCAACCACCAATGTCAAATGTGACATAACCCACTATGTCAAATATGACATAAACCTGTGCTTTAACTTTTAATTGAGAATATCAGGAATCAAGGTAAGACACAGGTGCAGACTGTGTGAAGTAACACTATTTATTGTAACCACAAGTGCAGGCAAGCACCACTTAAAAAAAGCCTTATAGATCATGTTAAATTGAGGCTTCACAAAGCAGGATAGTGGGTTTGATTCCCGGGACCACCCCATATGTAAACATTTATTCACGAATCGCTGTAAGTCACTTTGTATAAAAGCGTCTGCTAAATTGTATATATTACATTACTCTTAAAACATTTCTAGGATGGCCGAAATTCTTTCCCTCTTAGGTGCATTGTCAATATTGGACATAACCTCAACTTTCCCCAAAATGCTATGCTGCAGGATGACTCACACTCTAAAGTGCAGTCATGCACAGCAAAAAACCTTAGTGAGGCCCTTTAAAAACCATTCACATTTTTTGCTTACTTCAGTTTTTTCCCAAATTCCATTTTCTCAGTTTTGTTTTCCAGGTTTCGATTTCCCCCATTTTTTTCAGGTTTTCCCCAATTATTTTCAAATTTTTTAGTAGAAAAACAACAACATTTGACTCTGTGTTCACAACAATGCTTGAACCACATCGGGGATTACTTTTGAGGTCTGTGAAAAATCTACGAAACTTACAATACCAGTCAAAAGTTTGGATGTACCTACTCATTCAACAGTTTTTCTTTATTTGTATTATTTTATACATTGTAGAATAATGGTGAAGACATCACAACTATGAAATAACAAATATGGAATCATATAGTTACCAAAAAAGTGTTAAAATAATCCAAATATATTTTTGATTCTTCCAAGTAGCCACCCTTTGCCTTGATGACAGCTTTGCACACTCTTGGCATTCTCTCGACCAGCTTCATGAGGAATGCTTTTCCAACAGTCTTGAAGGAGTTCCCACATATGCTGAGCACTTGTTGGCTGCTTTTCCTTCACTCTGCGGTCCAACTCATCCCAAACCATCTCAATTGGGTTGAGGTCGGGTGATTGTGGAGGCCAGGTCATCTGATGGAGCACTCCATCACTCTCCTTCTTGGTCAAATAGCCCTTACACAGCCTGGAGGTGTTTTGGGTCATTGTCCTGTTGAAAAACAAATGATAGTCCCACTAAGCGCAAACCAGATGGGATGGCATATCCGTGCAGAATGCTGTGGTAGCCATGCTGGTTAAGTGTGCCTTGAATTCTAAATAAATCACTGAGTGTCACCAGCAAAGTACCCCCACACCATCATACCTCCTCCTCCATGCTTCACGGTGGGAACCACACATGCAGAGATCTTCTGTTTATTTACTCTGCGTCTCTCAAAGACACGGTGGTTGGAACCACAAATCTCAAATTTGGACTCATCAGACCAAAGGACAGATTTCCACTGGTCTAATGTCCATTGCTTGTGTTTCTTGGCCCAAGCAAGTATCTTCTTCTTAGTGGTGTCCTTTAGTAGTGGTTTCTTTGCAGCAATTCGACCATGAAGACCTGATTCATGCAGTCTCCTCTGAACAGTTGATGTTGAGATGTGTCTGTTACTTGAACTCTATGAAGCATGTATTTGGGCTGCAGTCTGAGGTGCAGTTAACGCTAATTATCTTATCCTCTGCAGCAGAGGTAACTCTGAGTCTTTCTTTCATCATAGCGCTTCGTGGTTTTTGCGACTGCACTTGAAGAAACGTCCAAAGTTCTTGAAATGTTCCGGATTGACTGACCTTCATATCTTAAAGTAATGATGGACTGTTGTTTCTCCTTGCTTATTTGAGCTGTCCGTGCCATAATATGGACTTGGTCTTTTACCAAATAGGGCTATCTTCTGTATACCAACCCTACCTTGTCACAACACAAATGATTGGTTCAAACGCATTAAGAACAAATAAATTCCACAAATTAACTTTTAACAAGGCACATCTGTTAATTGAAATGCCTTCCAGGTGACTACCTTATGAAACTGGTTGAGAGAATGAAGGAAAAGCAGCCAACAAGTGCTCAGCATGTGTGGGAACTCCTTCAAGACTGTTGGAAAAGGAGTCCAGGTGAAGCTGACTGAGAGAATTCAAAGAGTGTGAAAAGCTGACATCAAGGCAACAGGTGGCTACTGTACTTTGAAGAATCTAAAATATATTTTGATTTGTTCAACACTTTTCTGCCAGCTCAGGCTACACTATTCATATTCCTGTGTAATCAAATAAAAATCCCCCGAATACAACCGGTATTCCTTACCGTGAAATGCTTACTTACAAGCCCTTAAACAATGGTGCAGTTAAAAAAATAAAGTTAAGAAGGGGCTTGATTACAACCTGTTACAATGGTGCCAACGTCGTCCCCCAGGCTATTGCACACACAACACATAGAAGCCTGGGATATCAACTATTCAAAGTTGGCCTACAGTAGGTGGGAGTGACCATAGAATTCTAAAGGAGTGACCTTACTGAGTAAAGAATTTGTCATCGTCACTAATTAACACAGCAAAAAAGTCCTAATTATGGCAAAAATGTGACTTTAAAGCTAATCCTAACTAATGAAGGCCAAGTTTGATGCATTGGTCCACCAGGCCTTCAGCACATTTGGGCGGAAGTGTCTTGGAATGAGATTAGGTGTAATGTGACTACCATGACTTCACTTTAGAGCGTATTCCAATCCTTCGACCCAACATGTCACCCTTTAAAAGTACGTTTAGATCATATTCGACATAGTGGGTGTCGTGGACATTCTTACACAGTGATACTCGAAGTCAATCTTAAATGAATCATCCTTTATTTGTCAGCACGCTGGAAAGGTTCCAACCAACTAAATGCACCAATATACACATGTCAATCAGGAGCTGTGCCAAGGCAGACCCAGCAGTTGTCTTTTATACGGCTATACACAGACAAGTTATATTTGCATGATTTACTGTAATTACTTATTAATTACCGTTTTAATCATTACCGACCAATACTGGTTCGTAACATGTCACAGACCAATACTCCACGAGGCTTCTCCTCTCTAACCTGAGACCTTGAAACTGAGATATCTTTTGTTCTCATTCTCGAAACAAGGTCCAGGTGTACTGCCAAATTGCAGCTACTGATAGTGAGGATTCACTCAGTCAGCCACTTGCATGAACACAGGCATTGGTTTATAGAACAGCACATGAATAGAACACAGAAATTAGTTATCAGAAAAGCACAAAATGGGTTGTCACATTTGACATTGGTGGTTATGTCACACAGTTATGCCTCATTTATGAACCCTTTTTAAAGCATGACATACGGTTATAGATACTTATGTAGTGCTTATGAAGGCATTATGAAGGCTTGATGAGGCCTTTATAAGCTGAACGTCATTTAAATCAGAACCATAAACTTAATGCATTTTCAAATAAATTCAAACCATTAAGTTGATTTCAAAATCTGAGACACATTTTGTAGAAGATCCAAAAGTAACAAATTATAATACTGGACCGTTTTTCATGTTCTAGTATTTAAAAACTACCATTGTTTTCATTCACCGTGCAACTCTAGATCAGACTAAACTTTCCTCTACAATCACTCATTAACCTGGATGTTAATACAACTGAACATTATTTTATTCTCACCACACAGGAAGGATGCCAAGGGTTAATAAACTGTATAGGGCACCTAGATTGTTTCCTCTGACATGATACATCAGGCCAAGTCCCTGCCATGTTCTGTCCCATCAGACTGCCTATGGTGTAGCCTTGTACTGTATGGTACTTTGCCTTTCTGTCTTATGCTAGAGGAAACATCAGTTAGCTTCTGGACCTACATCTCCTAAATTTGCCCCCTGCACTCTCGGTCTTCAGGATGGCCATAGCCAAGTACATCCCATGCCTGGGGTTTTTGCTGTGTGTACGTAGACGCGACCTGCGATCCACCAACAGCAGCTTCGTGTCCACCCGACGATCCACTGTCACCAGCCAGACCTCCGACATCGGCGACCGCTTACACCGCACCAGCACTGTCAAGTCCTGCCTCTCTTCCGCCTCCGACAGCGAATCGGTATAAATAAATATGTCCTGATATAAAATCATGAGATGGGTGTGTGTGTGCGTGTGCATGTACCTGTGTGTGTCTGTCTAACGTTTATGTAATGGTTCCATCCCCCCAGGGCTGGACAGATACGGAGGCTGACCTCTCCAGTATGGGCTCCTGGCCGGCTAGCCGCCAGGTGTCCTGTGATATCAGTAAGGACACAGCCGAGCTCCCACACTTCAAGCCCTCCAGCTCCAAGTCCAAGATGAAGAGCCACGACTCTGGCATCTTTGAGAAGGTAACTAACACATCCAGGCAAGGTCAGGTCAGGTCAAGCCTGCTCCCTGTCCTCTTTCACATGTGTGACAATGTACCGAATGTGTGGAGGATATTTTGGGCTCTAGAGGCAGAACAGTGTGAATGCATGTCTAACACAGTAAAGGTCAATAAGTAAGCCAATTTAGGGTTTAAAAAAAAATCCCACTTGCACTTATGTGCTCATCTCCCAACATCAATACACATTAATGCCACCAATGGTACCTAACATTCAGTGCCTCTACTTGAGAAGCACCTAATCAAACAGTAACACACTTGCTGTACTGTAATGCAACAAGATTCGTAGGAGAATTAGGCAAGAACTAAGTACATATTTCCATCATAAAGGATTCTTCTGTGTAGTCCGCCACAAATCTATTAAACCAACTTTTGGCCTGGAAAGCACCCCTGGATTTGTGTCAGCCAATCACATGGCTCCTAAATTAATCTGGCACATTGTTACTGACAGGATGGTAAGATGAATCCACAGCAGAGGGGTCACTCCAGGGAGGAAGCTTTCAGAGGGCTTTGCTGTACCATAGATGTCTAATCCAATTTTGACATTTTTGAAACGTGTTCATCTTTACGGCGTCTTTCAGTGTTACTATTTAAAATGTGATGTCACCTGCTAAAGCAATGTTTTATTAACTGATTTATTAACTGCCCCCATGAGAACACAAGCTAGCTCTATGGAGCATAGTACTTGTAGAGGCAATCTGTATTGAAGGATAAGAATCTATTTTTAAAATGTATGAGCAATCGTATAGGGGTCAGCAGACATATTTCTGTAAAGCGGATATATAGAGATAGCTGATGGGTGTTATCAGGGTTCATTACAAATAAAAATTGTATTTTCAATGTTTCTTAAATCTCTTTGCAACATATTGTGATACAATTATAATCTTTACTGAGAGGTTAGATTTCACTGTTAATTAAATGTCCCCCTTTGCACTCTAAAAAGAAAAGGTTCCTGGAGTATCCTTTAGGGGTTCTTTAAATTGAAACTGTGGGGGAACACCTATTAGCTCTTCAAAGAACCCTTGAAAAAAGGTTATTTGAGGAACCTTGTGGGGGAACCCCTATAAGTTCTTTGAAAAAAACCTTCTCATAGGTTATAATGGTTCCTCTAAGAATCTTTTGGGGTTAATTTTTTTTACTGCCTGTCCACCCTCCCCCATTATACAAAAATATTTTAATAATAATGACAATAGTGATTTAAATAATTAATTGTTAATTTAGTGGCACCACAAATGTGAATGAACAATTAGACAACAATTTACCAAACAAAACACAAGAAACATTGCAACATTTCTGCAGACATGTCAGAACATAATAAATAATACATTTACTTTGTATAGTACTTTTCACTCTCATGGTGAAAATATAAAATACAATAAAAACAACATACATTAAAAATGAATTAAGGTAAACTAACAAGATTGTAGATGCTTGATGCTAAATACAGATTGGATTTTTTTGCTTTAGTGTGTGTGTGTGTGTGTGTCCAACAACCACTTGCCAAACAACCACTTATTTTTGTTAGTAAGTTTGCCATCTTTATGACCAGCCCTGGTAACTTTACCCCAACTTCTCTTATACCCAGAACACCGCAACTTAAGAACATAAATGTTTTTCTGACATTTTGGGGAAATTTAACTGAAAATAAAAAAATACGGCCCTAACAGAGCCCCAAGTCCCATAGAGACGTCCTCTAGGGCGTGGATGTTCTCCCCTCAAAGGTCAGCGTGATTTGACTCATGGTGAAATGGATTAATACACATACAATTAACAAAGAACATTACAAATGTTCAGCTGTAGTTTTATATAAGCATGCACACTTATGTTTATGAAGAAACAGATTATTTGTGCATAGACATACCTTGTCACGGACAAGGCCACTCGGGTCCTCATTGAAGCGTTAGGGCAAGAGTAGGATCGCTGCTGGGATCTCGAGTCCTGGGGAAAAGTAAAGTAAAGCAATGATCTTACTACATTTGCAAAAAAAAAAAAAGTGTGTTACAATTCTATTACAAAAGACATATTTTGTATGTACTATGTACTGTATACGCTACATTAGAGAAAGGGAAGGAATAAGAGCAATTGCCTCTTCTGTATTGTCCTTCAGGGCCTGTCGAAATAGCAGGATGATGTCCTCTCCCATGCCTCGCCTCTCTACCTCTGCTATTATTTTGCCACTAGCCTTGCGGAGTCCTTGAATTATCTTTTTGTCTATATCCATTCCATGGACTTGATTCCTTTCTGAGATGATCTGAAAAGATAATTTGCAAATATTGTATTCCTGGAGGTTTAACTTGATTCACATAGACTTAAAAAATAGCAAATGTGTAACCTAACTAACAAAAGTGAGAGTTTGATTCATATTCATGATCCAATGAGCATATTTTGACAATTATATGACTGTTACTTACTTGGTTCAAAAGTGGTGTAGCAGACAGGCCCCCAAGTAGCTCTACATCATGCGTGCCATTAGTCACCTATGACACAAATACACATATATACAGGTAAAGGTCAATCCACTTCATTGGATAGTCGCATATACTGTATAGTCCATATATTCTCAAACCATTACCTGCAACTTTGTTGGCAAGCAAACACCTGCTGGAACTAAGGTTAGGTTTAGGGGTAAGGTTAGCCATAAACCTTGGCTGCCTTTGATGCTGGGCCTGCATTCCCAACAGAACTAATTTTCTGTGTGAACTTAACTGATGATTGCAACCTCTTATTTGCAGACGAGAGGTTGCCTTTCTTTTTTTAACTTATTTTTGAATCATCCCATGCCATGAATTGAGGTTGAGTTATTAGTAATGACCACACATTACTGTGAAAAGTGTACAAAAATGTAATAAAAATATCACTCACATATCCTTGTCCTGTACAGTCCCTTAGAAATGGGTACTTGGCCACCAATGATATCCAGATGTCGGTATATTGTCTGCTTGTAGGGCACCTTCGAAAAGTGTAAATCAATGTAGTGTTCCATTACAGCGTAACACATCCTATGACTACACACAAATCAAATGAAATCGTATTGGTCACGTACACATATTTAGCAGATGTTATTGCGGGTTTAGTGAAATGTTTGTGTTCCTAGCTCCAACAGTGCAGTAATATCTAAACCAACACACACGCACACACACACAGAAACTCACATGATGTGCCAATATATAAACTTACCAGGTATATGTGCACATGATATCAACTAAAACCTGGATGATTTGTCTCCTCCACTTGGACCAATCAGTGGGAAAGTTGGAACTCTTCACTCTGTTGGTTGAGTTTACACTGCAGGGCTGTGGGGAACTCAGGAAGGGTGAATATTGTGGGCCACAGTTTTGTGTTGGTTGGAGGATGCTGTTTATTGGTTGGTTGTTGGCTGGAAGCAAAATGTGGTGGGTTGGTCTTTTTGGAGTGGTACTGTGATTCCTAAGCATGTGTTCTTTGACTGCTCCCAGCATTGTCTCATCTGGCGTCTTTGGGCATGTGTCTGTGCAATGTTTTCGTAGTCACAGATGACATGTGCAATTCTCTTGAAGTACTGATGTTTGGCTTCAAAGCACATACACGACAGATGGATAAGTGGTCCTTATGCCATCAGCAGTCGGGAGTAATGGTTCGGAAAGTGCATCTTGAGTGTTTGCTTGTTTGGGAAGACTTCTTGAAAAAGCATGAAATTCCATTATTTTCTCTTCCAGGTATGGTGCCCAAGACCTTTTGATAGTAGGTGCCATGATTATGTCCCCAATTTATCTCAGTAACAGGCACACTTCCCACGCATCACCGCTGGCTATTTGCCACCCAATCATTAGCATTTCTCAGATGCACTCCCAACCAGATGCCCATTCTTCCTCAGGACGCGCTCGGATAGTGGTGTTTGTCTGGATGATCTGTCGTAGTTGCCATTCGGGAAGTCATCAATCTCGTCATTTAGCGGAGCCACAGTGATTTGTTTCGTCTTCACAAGCTCGTGTAACACCATCCTCAGTAGAGCAGGTATGATGCCCTCAAGGAAGTCATGCATCACATCAAGGGGAATAAATACATAAAGGGTAAAGGTGCATATGTCATCTCAGAGACGTAGCACGGACTTCTGACACCATAGACTCTGGCATTTTCTGGGTTCTTGGACTGCCTGCAGGTGGTAGCTGTAATTTGTTGAGTCGCGCATGGTGAGCTCTCGTCCTTGGTTGCTGTCCAAAAGCCGCAGGGCCAGACGGATTACCAGGACGTGTATTCCGAGCATGCGCTGACCAACTGGCAAGTGTCTTCACTGACATTTTCAACCTTTCCCTGTCTGAGTCTGTAATACCAACATGTTTCAAGCAGACCACCATAGTCCCTGTGTCCAAGAACACTAAGGTAACCTGCCTAAATGACTACCGACCTGTAGCATCACGTCTGTAGCCATGTCTCTCCAGAGATGTTAGATCAGGTTCAAGTCAAGGCTCTGGCTGGACCAGTCAAGGACGTTCAGAGACTTGTCCCGAAGCCACTCCTGCGTTGTCTTGGCTGTTTGCTTAGGGGGGGGGGGGGTCATGTTTGCAGTAACAGCAAAAAGTTAGTGAAACCCATGAAAAAGGCAGCAACTGCCATCACTAACCTCAGTTACTGCTTTTTACCTTGGTTTTACTGAGCTTTGGGCTGCTGGGTCAAAGGTTTACCTTGGTATTATGTATTGTTCTTCGCTGATACAAGTATAAAACTATATGACACTGACAGCCACATACAAATAATTATATTAACACAAGTTTTTGTATATAGAAAAAATCGTATTCCAGTGGGTGTAATATGCAAGAAGGCAGTAACTGCCGTCTAGGGTCAGGTCAGAGTCAATGTGAATAAAAAATAACCTCATGTAAGACAACAGAACCACATATCCAATGATCTGCCTACAATTCATTTGGCCGGACAATAATTTAAAAAAACGTAATTTTTCTCAGTTTCAGAGTCTTTACTGCTATTTTGCTTGGTAGGGCAGAATATTGTGTTTTGGATTCTGAAGGGCATGCATCTATGAAGAGTTGTTTTAGTCAGTATATTAATAACATTATGCATTTGAATCCCATCTATAGCTACCATCTAAGCTATTAATTTCCCTCCACAAGGGGGAATACATGTAACGTTTCCAAAATGGTTTAGTATTGTACATGTTATGATGGTATTTAATGCTCTAGCAGGCAATATAAAGAGGAATCCCTCCATTGCCAGATTCAGTTCGTCGTGATAGCTCACCGTTAGTTAGCTAGCTAGTTAAAGTCAACGAAGCTAGCTAGTTCATTCTCACAAAAGTGATAACTGCTCTAGATTGGAAACTTACGTTAACGAGTGTAAAGCCATGCTGGCTTTATGGAAACTATATACAAGATATGGGGCAGAATATTGTTCAGTAAATAATACAAACCTAGTTCTGCCTGTGGGGTTTTTATAAGGTTTTTTGACATGCTTAACTAACTATAAGCTAGTAGGGCTTCTTATGCATTAAAGTTTGAATTGCTGACTCTTGTAAACCTGCATTTTCCATTGTTCTCACTTTTACCAGTGCTCAGGGCCTAACCATGAATATCAGCCTGAAATGTGTGTGTGTTAAAGAGAGCGCTGTACTGTATGAAATATGTGTGTGTATGCAACAATGTATCAGTAGTGTGGGCGCTGTACTATGTGGCCGAGACTGTGCTAATCTTAGAGAGACACAGGAGGGGGGTGAATCAGGAGACTGCTGACCAGACAATAACAGATAAACTATACACACGAAAAACATGTGAGGTTCTGAGTCATGCACTATAACCCAATACTATAAACGTGATCAGCAACTATATTATATGTGATTGAATACTTTAACAAACGTGATCAGCAACCATATTATATGTGATTGAATACTATAACAAATGTGATTTGATATTGACAAACTGTTTGGGCGCCTGGATGTCTGCGTGTGTGTGCTGGAAGTAATGGTTAGCTCAGATAAGGAGCTGGGAAGCTGTAGTTAGCCTTGAGCGAGAACAGTGGACATTGTATACAGGTGCAGATATCGCAGACAATGTTATAAAACTGTCTGACCCCAGTCTCTGGGGTGAAGGAGCGTAATCTACACAGCAACAGCGTCGGGACATCACATGCGCTAAGGGGCCAGGACTGGCTTAAGGCGCCAACATCAACGATAGGCTGGGTGAGTCTAAACCACGCCCAGTCTCTACTCTGACAGGCCAGCTCGGAAGCGGGAACTATCTCTGTCACGAGTATAAAATACTATCTTTGTCAGAAACAAATCAGTTGTTCCTTGTCCCACCCTGCGGGGTGGTGCAGTGACCCCGTATTTACGAAAAATGTATTTGCCATTTATTAACTTTTGAATTAAACAATTATTTTAACCAAGTTCAGGTGTACTATTGTTCCTATCTCAGTTGAACTTTCGCAACCCTAACATGCCTAGTTAGGACATAACGTTAACTAACGTTAGCTAGCTAACTACTGTAGCTCATACACTGATCAAACCCGGCTTTCTAACGTGTACGTTAATTAGTCTGAACTAAAGTAGATAGTTAACGTTATGGAAGCTATTCACAGAAAACCACAATTAATATTATATACGAAGACAAATATTTCGATACATATTCAGAGCCAAACATCAACCCGACTTATCTTTTTAACTGTTGTCCCATTCAGACTTGGCACGAGCGTTTTCAGTAATAATTGCCAAGTTCCCCGGAAAAACCGCTGGGTTTCCTCAATGAACACCACCTAAGAAGTTCTTTGAATAACCTTTTGGGGCTGTTTTTCATTGCCAAGAACCCTAAGGTTCTTCGAGGATCTTTGAAGTATTCCAGTTGAACCCCTAATTTTTTAGTGTGGTGTATTTGCCTTTGTTCACTCTGAAAAGCGAATAAACTTTAGCTGGCTTTCATCTGGATTGGAGCCATAGTATAACATTATTCAGTGGTTTGACCCCCCAAACCATTAGATAAATGAGAACAGTGGACCTCCTATTGATTCTAGATCAATATTTGGGTCAGATAGGATAGCATGCCTGATAGTCTCTGAACAAATCTACGGTACTATGGACACCAAGTGCTAATGAGCAGTAGTAGTTCTGGTACTTGGGTTATTTGTAATGGGTTATTTGGATCATAAATATACAGTGTATTCTGAAAGTATTCAGACCCGTTGACTTTATCCACATTTTGTTACGCTACAGCCTTATTCAAAAATGTATTCAATTGTTGTTATTCCTCATCAATCTACACACAATACCCCATAATGACAAAGCAAAAACAGATTTTTTGAAATTTTTGCAAATAAAAAATTTAATATCACATTTACATAAGTATTCAGACCCTTGACTCAGTACTTTGCGATTACAGCCTCAAGTCTTATTGGGTATGACGCTACAAGCTTGGCACACCTGTACTTGAGGAGTTTCTCCCATTCTTCCTGCAGATCCTCTCAAGCTCTGTCAGGTTGGATGGGGAGCATCGCTGCACAGCTATTTTCAGGTCTCTCCAGAGATGCTAGATCAGGTTCAAGTCAAGGCTCTGGCTGGACCAGTCAAGGACGTTCAGAGACTTGTCCCGAAGCCACTCCTGCGTTGTCTTGGCTGTTTGCTTAGGGTTGTTGTCCTGTTGGAAGGTGAACCTTTGCCCCAGTCTGAGATCCTGAGTGCTCTGGAGCAGGTTTTCATCAAGGATCTCTCTGTACTTTGCTCCGTTCATCGCTCTCTCGATCCTGACTAGTCTCCCAGTCCCTGCCGCTGAAAAACATCCCAACAGCATGATGCTGCCTCCACCATGCTTTACCGTAGAAATGGTGCCAGGTTTCCTCCAGATGTGACTCTAGACATTCAAGCCAAAGAGTTCAATCTTGGTTCCATCAGACCAGAGAATATTGAGTCCTTTAGGTGCCTTTTGGCAAACTCCAAGCGGGCTGTCATGTGCCTTTTACTGAGGAGTGGCTTCCGTCTGGCCACTCCACCATAAAGGCCTGATTGGTGGAGTGCTGCACAGATGGTTGTCCTTCTGGAAGGTTCTCCAATCTCCACAGAGGAACTCTGGAGCTCTGTCAGAGTGACCATCGTGTTCTTGGTCACCTCCCTGACAAGGTCCTTCTCCCCCGATTGCACAGTTTGGCCAGGCAACCAGCTCTAGGAAGAGTCTTGGTGGTTCCAAACTTCTTCCATTTAAGAATGGAGGCCACTGTGTTTTTGGGGACCTTCAATGCTGCAGAAATGTTTTTTGGTACATTTCCCCAGAACTGTGCCTTGACCCAATCCTGTCTCTGAGCTCTACCAACAATTCCTTCTACCTCATGGCTTGGTTTTTGGTCTGACATGCAAACCTTATATAGACAGTTGTGTGCCTTTCCAAATCATGTCCAATCAATTGGTTCCAATCCAGTTGTAGAAACATCTTAAGGATGATCAATGGGAACAGGATGCACCTGAGCTCAATTTTGAGTCTCATAGCAAAGGGTCTGAATACTTATGTAAATAAGGTATGTTTTTTTATTTTTAACACATTTGCAAAAATTTCTAAAAAACTGTTTTCGCTTCGTCATTATGGGGTATTGTATGTAGATTGATGAAGACTTTATTTAATAAATTTTAGTATAAGGCTGTAACAAACAAAATGTGGAAAACGTCAACGGGTCTGAATACTTTCTTAAAGCACTGTAGAATTGCTTGAAAATCAGACAGCTGTCCATCAACAATTCCAAACCAAATTTACTGAGCTTGAGCAATTTTGACAAAACAATGGATACAGTATATGTTGCCGTAAAAGTTGTGCCAAGTTTGTATAATCTTATTCAAAATGATTCACATTAACTCTGGGGTGTGAAGACATCTTCATTTTTTTATAATTTGGAAAATATGTTCTTTGAAAATGTGGAGTAGGTTGTATAGGTCTGTAGGGAAAAAAATCTAATTGAATCAATTTAATTTAGATTACATTTTAACCCAGCAAAATGTGAAGACTGTGCAAGGGGTGTGTAACCTCACAATGGACTGTAACACTGACTTTTCAAGCCTGATTGTTGTCAATATTCGCCCATTCAAGATCAAATATTTTATGAAGGCTTAAAAAGTTATTCGCGCCGCGACCGGGAGGTCTATGGGGTGGCGCACAATTGGCCTAGCGTCGTCCGGGTTAGGGAGGGTTTGGCCGGTAGGGATATCCTTGTCTCATCGCGCACTAGCAACTCCTGTGGCGGGCCGGGCGCAGTGCACGCTGACCAGGTCGGTAGGTGTACTGTGTTCCCTCCGACACATTGGTGCGGTTGGCTTCCAGGTTGGATGCGCGCTGTGTTAAGAAGCAGCGCGGCTTGGTTGGGTTGTGTTTCGGAGGACGCATGGCTCTCGACCTTCGTCTCTCCCGAGCCCGTACGGGAGTTGTAGCGATGAGACAAGATAGTAACTACTAACAATTGGATACCACGAAATTGGGGAGAAAAAAGGGATAAAAAAAATAATAAAATGTTCTTCGGGATCGGTGTCCTTTCCACGGGACGGTTGAGCTAACACAGGCTAATGCGATTAGCATGAGATTGTAAGTAACAAGAACATTTCCCAGAACATAGACATATCTAATATTGGTAAAAAGCTTAAGTTCTTGTTAATCTAACTGCACTGTCCAATTTACAGTAGCTATTACAGTGAAAGAATACCGTGCTATTGTGTTTGAGGAGAGTGCACAATTTTTAACATAAAAATTGATTAATAAACAAATTAGGCATATTTGGGCAGTCTTGATACAAAATTTTGAACAGAAATACAATGGTTCATTGGATCAGTCTAAAACTTTGCACAGGCACTGCTGCCATCTAGTGGTCAAACGTATATTGCACCTGGGCTGAAATAATACATTATGGCCTTTCTCTTGCATTTCAAAGATGATGGTACAAAAAAATACAAAAGAACGGTTGTTTTTTTTCTTTGCATTATCTTTTACCAGATCTATTGTGTTTTATTCTCCTACATTCCGTTCACATTTCCACAAACTTCAAAGTGTTTCCTTTCAAATGCTACCAATAATATGCATATCCTTGCTTCAGGGCCTGAGCTACAGGCAGTTAGATTTGAGTATGTGATTTCAGGCGAAAATTGAAAAAAAAAAAAGAGGGCGGATCCTTAAGACCCTTAATTGTTATGCGTCTCCTCTTAATATAAGGAGTGACCAATCCCTACAATTATTAGAACGTCTTTACTTACATGTGACCCAACAAATGTGTTTTGTGTGACTGGAATTGAATTTCACATTGAAATGACTCAGGGTTGTCACTTATTATAATAGCAGGAACCAACCTCTACGTCATGTATTTTGTATCTTCCAGAGCTCTTATGATGTTGACAACATCTCCATGACAGGCGTGGGCCACAGTGACCATGGCTTCCCTCCAAGTGTAAGTACCCATAATTAGTGTCAGTTAATTCCTCTTGTTGCTGTATCGTCTAGTGTGGGTTGCCATTAGCTACCTCAAATAAAAAACAAAGCAGCACTGGTGACCTATTTAACCTTTGCTCAGTCTGAAATATAACACAACATGTTTTCCCCTGTTTTCTACCCTCTTGATCCCATCTACATAATATGGATCCCAGTTTCCCATATGGAGAAGGCTCTATAGCAGGGATCATCAACTAGATTCAGCCGCGGGCAGATTTTTTCTTGAGTGGATGGCCAGGTTCCCGGAATATAATTACAAATAATTTATGGACTGCAAGAAGCCCAGATATAATATTTGACTAAAACGTAACAATGTCAAACCTTGCTTACAATTGTGAACGAGCACATATCTCTCGTTCATGCGTGGAAATAGTTTGGAACAGATTTTCAAAATAAAAATAATTTGGAGCTGAGTTGCTGGTGTTTTAACAGTCTTTTATGTCCAACAATAAAAAAATATAAAAAATCACACGCGGGACAAATTCGGGGAACCTTTCTCTATGGTCTCTGCCTTAGCCAAATATGACTCATGTGAATGCGTTCCTGTGCAGTCTGGCAGGTATTGGCCATGAGCAGACAGCAGGCATGCAGATGGCACAGAACAAGTGGCCTTGATAAATCACTGCAGTTTAATCTTAATAAATGTCGCAGCAGACTAACAAGGTTTATGAATGAGAGACACAATTAACTGTCCTGCGACATGCCTGGTGGCAGGCTATGCCAACGGGAGAGAAATATTGCCACTTTCCCTTTCTGTAATGTCAGGGTAGGAACGGCAGTGGCTGATTATATTGACACTGATCTGTAGAGACAAAGGAAAATACATCTAATCGTCTAGTTCAGGGATGGGCAACTCCCTTTTGTATGCCCGCAGATCAATTTCCAAAGACAAAAATATATTATTTTTTTGTGGTTACTCAGTCTGGCCTCAACTTACTGTATAGTAAAATACACAAGGTTTGGTTGTGCATCAGCAGTTTTTCTCTTGTTATGTCAGTCACTGACAGTCACTCAATTGGCCCATGTCAGCTAAAATGTTTTAGATTGGTAAATTAGTCTAGCGCCCTGCTAGGGGTTGGAACCAAAATCATTTCCCAATCGTTTTGTTCTGAACAGAGCCATAATTATTTTTCGTTCTGACGAGCAAAATAAAGCTCTGAACCTGTTCCAACCCCAAAAAAGTACCGGTTTATATCATTCCTTTTTAAACCTTTGAAATCTATGGAGGAACTTTGAATGTCTTTGAACTTACAAGAGTTGTCTTAGAGTTGGACCATAGCTTACGTTAGCTAGCTGGCTAACAAGTTTGTGTGTGCAGAGCGGCACCACAATTAAAAACACATCTTACCTTTTTGTAGTTAATAAATCCAAACCAAATTTTGCTCAGGGCCGCTGGTTCTGACCACATGTGGATATTGATATGGGTATGCAGACCCACAAGCCACCGCGGCCCCCCGATTTTTTTGTGGCCCCCACCGCCATTAAAGTTGACCATCCCAGGTCGAGATAGTCTTGTATCCTTCAAGGACTGTCTTTTAGTGAAAATAAATCTAAAACCATAAATCCAATCTTTGTCTTAAAATTGAAATGATGCATAGCTAGATAATTGGGTGCAAAAATCTATCATTTAGCATTTTATGTTCGCTGTTTCTCATCTCACCTTCTGTTTGACATCGATAGGCAGGTGATTCGTCAGAAGGCACCATAACTAGAGGAATGATTGGCCGGATCCCCAGCATCATCATCACCTCTGAGACCAGCCCCTTCTTACCTGTCCTTAAGGCCAGTTCCCATGGTTCCAGTACTTGGCCAGCCAGTGGCAGTGTAGATGTAGGGTCTGTAACTAAGGGGCCACAGGAGAGTTTCCAGCAGAGGATAACACTTCCCTCTAACAGTGATGGCTCTACACCACCACTCATCTGATCCCAACCACCCAGTTTTTATGTACAGTACTTGATTATTTATAGTAAAATGCCAGGGTCTGTACTCAACATGCAACTTTTCTAAAAGTCAAGTTAACCCCCATGTGAATGCTGTATGTTCTTTATTAAAACGTTTTTGTTTTGTTGCTTTGTTAATGTGCTAGCAGACAAAGTACAGAATTGCAGTTTGGCATCTACTGTAAGCAAATGGGATAGGTTGTGTTGTCTGCTAAACTTTCACCAGGTCATCTGAGTGAGCTACAATCATACAAGAAGCCCAGCCATTTCAAATCCCTTTCAAACATTTCCCCTAGCTCAGGTCCCCTCCTCTTATATCTGCAAGAGGAAGATGGCTGAAACAGATGATATAGAACTGTTGTGTGTAGTAATGCATTTGTGACTGAAACAGGCAGCACTGATCTGAGCTGGAGATGGCCATCTGAGTGATCTACACTATATATACAAAAGTATGTGGACACCCCTTTAAATTAATGGATTCGTCTATTTCAGCCACACCCATTGCTGACAGGCGTATAATATCAAGGACACAGCCATGCAATTCGATAGGCAAACATTAGCAGTAGAATGGCCTTACAAACTGCCTCTGGAAGCAACGTCAGAACAAGAACTGTCGGGAGCTTCATGAAATGGGTTTCCATGGCCGAGCAGGAGAACAAAAGCCTAAGATCACCATGCTCAATGCCAAGCGTCGGCTGGAGTGGTGTAAAGCTCGCAACCATTGGACTCTGGAGCAGTGGAAACACGTTCTTTGGAGTGATGAATCACGCTTCACCACCTGGCAGTCCAACGGACGAATCTGGGTTTGGCGAATGCCATGAGAACACTTCCTACCCAAATGCCTAGGGTCAACTGTAAAGTATGGTGGAGGAGGAATAATGGTCTGGGGCTGTTTTTCATGGTTCAGGCCCCTTAGTTCCAGATAAGGGAAATCTTAATAATTCTGCACTTCCAATTTTGTGGCAACAGTTTGGGGAAGGTCCTTCCTGTTTCAGCATGACAATGCCCCTGTGCACAAAGCGAGGTCCTTACAGAAATGGTTCGTCAAGATTTGTGTGGAAGAACACTGACCTAAACCCCATCAAACACCTTTGGGATGAATTGGAACGCCGACTGCGAGCCAGGCCTAAATCGCCCAACATCAGTGCCCGACCTCACTAATGCTCTTGTGGCTGAATGGAAGCAAGTCCCCGCAGCAATGTTCCAACATCTGGTGGAAAGCCTTCCCAGAAGAGTGGAGGCTGTTATAGCAACAAAGGGGGACCAACTACATACTAATGCCCATGATTTTGGAATGAGATGTTCAACGAGCAGGGGTCCACATACTTTTGGTCATGCAGAGCATCTTCGCTGGGAGAAATATCAGGCCGTTTAGGATATTGACTGAAGTCCTTATTGTGGATCCAGGCTGTAGTCAATTCAGATTCCGTCACACAGCCGTGGGCCTTGAGAAAGAGAGACTTAAATGTAATTGGCCATTAGAATGTGTAAGACGCTGAATTTGATAGAACCTGCATTGTAATACAGTATTCGGTTGCTGTATTTATGCAGTATAGATTCAATCCGTATTGCAGAAGATTCACGTTATGGCGCGATTGAAATTTAAAGGCAATGTTCCCGCGTTCGGCTCAATTGGAAATGACCTTTACATTTGAACCTGGATCTGGATCGAATGCAGCCCTCTTTCGTTCTTTTTTTTAATCACAGAACGGTTTTAGCTATTCTAGATGCATCCAGTTTACAGAATAATAAGTGGTTGGTCCATAGGCAGTAGCTTAGTTGGTAAACAAAGACACTGTGTAAACATTGTCTATGGCAGATTTGAATTCCAGCATCAAATCAAATTTTATTGGTCACATACACATGGTTAGCAGATGTTATTACGAGTGTAGCGAAATGCTTATGCTTCTAGATTCACCAGAGCAGCAATACCTAACAGGTAATATCTAACAATTCCACAACCAAACCTAATACACACAATCTAGTAAAGGAATGGGGTGAGAATATATAAATATATGGATGAGCAGTGACAGAGCGGCTAAGGTGCAATAGATAGTGTAGGATACAGTATATACACATGAGATGAGTAATGTGAGATATGTAAACATTCTTAAAGTGGTATTATTAAAGTGACTAGTGTTCCATTTATTAAAGTGGCCAATGATATCAAGTCTAAGTAGGCAGCCGCCTCTCTGTGCTAGTGATGGCTGTTTAACAATCTGATGGCCTTGAGATAGAAGCTGTTTTTCAATCTCTTGGTCCCAGCTTTGATGCACATGTACTGACCTCGCCTTCTGGATGGAAGCGGGTAGTAGGGATGACCAGGGATGTTCTCTTGATAAGTTTGTTGTACCATTTTCCTTGTCCTGCTAAACATTCCAAATGTAACTTTTGGGTGTCAGGGAAAATGTATGGAGTAAAAAGTACATTCTTTTCTTTAGGAATGGAGTGAAGTAAAAGTTGTCAAATAAAAAATGGTAAAGTACAGATAACAAAATAGAATGACTTAAGTAGTACTTTAAAGTATTTCTACTAAAGTACTTTACACCACTGCTTAATATACTGGAAATATTTCCACACCAAGATAACCATAAGTATTTATTTTTATGTCCCATGGGGGTCTTTCTGATTTGTAATTCACGGGAGAATCAGTATCCGACAATTCATTGTGGAGCTAAATGCTCTAATGGCATCAGGGTTAATGATAACTCCACTCTTGTGAAATCATCCAATAATGTTATGATCTGCAGAAGCTATGTTTTTTTTAAGTACATACTGTATATTTAAGTATTTTTTTTAACAGTTCTGATTCGCTTCTGTATATTTGTGTTGTACTGCTTATATTTTGTGATTCAAGCTTTTGGAAGTAACTGTAAAGTGCTTTGTACAGTTCTATGAGGAGTGTTGTAGAATGTGAATTCAATGTTCCCTGTGTTTGTATGGGTGGCAAAAAGGAACATTATTGTTGATTGTACCTCAGCTGTTATATAGCCTTCCCTAAATTGGGTCTATAGTGAGTTTCAATACAGAGCATCACTATAATATATGTGACTATAATGATATTATAGGGTATGAAAGACTGCATCATACGCTATAATAGGTCTGAAGATTAGAAACATTAAATATTGAGTAAAGTGCAACAAGTTGTTTTGTTGTCTAATTTGGAAAGTTAGAATACAACACATAAAATAACCTCACCCCAGTGTTTGCAATTTATCTACCTGTATGAGTAGACCAACTACACTTTTACAAAGCTGTCTCATTGCAGTACAGGATGTGTCTCACTGAGCCTTGTCCCTAGGAAGTGGAAAACACACTTCCTGTTGACTGATACATCAGAGTAAATTGACCATAAATTTCCCCTTGGCAATTGCATTGGCACTCAATCATGAAGACTGCCTGTTTGTCAGATCATGCTTGGTTATTATATCTTACTGGCAACTCAGTGGGTAGTGTCATCCATATAATGTTTTGGGAAAGGGAAACTGTGGGCCAATCGAGAATCGTCCCCTAAAACCTAAGCACTTGTGGAGATATGAGAGGATTTGTTTTGGTGAAACTTCCACCTAGCCTATCAGAGGGCAAGGTGGTGCTATTCCCAGATTGATTACTATGTATCAAATCCTCTCGAACTACACAAGTGCATAGGGCGCAGGGGACAATTGTGCCCGTGTCACCATGCCCGTGATTATTTATGATTGAGACACACAGTGACATGTAAATAGTGTTCCCAATGTCTCATGGCGAGAGAGATGAGAGCTCCGCGTCATTTCAGATGGACTGAGATTGAAAGGTTGATATAAAAGCATTCCTAACAATGAAAGATAACTTTATTCCCCGCTCCGCTCTCAGAGGAGAAAGTGTTCCTAAAATGGATTCATTTGCCGAATGTTTTCAAAATAAATGTTATTCAGTCTTATCAAATGCTAAGTTGTAATCTATTTTGTTGTTCTGTAGTATAATAGTGTTTAAATTAAATACAGGTGTTTAATAATTGTGTTAATGCTTATTTGTATAATTGAGAGACATCCATCTTACAGAAAAGGACTATGGTTGGAAATATGAAAAAGGATTTACTGAAAAAGTGTTTAAAGTATGTCCAATCAGTGTTGTTATTTATTTTTGTAAATAAATATATATTACTCAATGTATCCTCTACCTTGTGATGCTTCAGTGTTTTTAAAGAATTGTCCAAACAAGAGGCAAATAAAAGATAGTAAAAGATCCAAAATGTGAGAGAGCTTAGGTCCACGTCGACATCATAATTACTATGATTGCAACTGTAAAATAGTTATCTAGTCTACACTTAGTCTACTAACACAGTACAGTATGTGGTTGTTGTAATTTATTCACCATTAGAGGTTCCTGCAGTCTCTTTCTGTCCATTCTCCTGGCGCTCCTACAGCAGTCATGCTCCCTGTCAGCCGTCATTACCGCATTGATTTCTCTCCCTGGGGGTCCGGCATGGAACGCCATTCTCAGGAGGCTGCTGTTTTAACAAACACACCCATACTGACGCGCACACACATGCACACACACACCTTCCCTTAAAACCACTGATCTCCTGAGCCAGGTAAGGGGCAATCACTGGTGGGTGGACCTTATGAAACAGCAGATTTATGGCCCCAGTAGTCGGAAAGTGAATTTAGGGATGAAGAATTATGGATGCTTTGTTATCCACTTTGTTCTCATTAGATTCCCCCTGAGCCCAAAGTATATGGCCATTGGCCACTAGCAGAATTGATCCGCCCTCCTCTGGTAGGAGGTTGAACTGCAAAACACCTATAGGATCAATACTTGGAGTCATAATGTACTTGTAGGCCACTTTAGTAGGCGTCAAATAGAGAGCTATGCAGGTTCTTTTTACAGTACTCCCTCCAGAGATTCTGTCACTTATCTTTGATGACAAAAGCAGTGGGTCTGTATACCCTTAAGTGGGAGAACTGATAAACATGGTTTTTTCAACTTCTATGTGTTTGAAAAGAATGTATGACCTTATGGGCTCCATACATGCTTATGATACAATTAGCTTCCATTGCACTTGACATTGGCATCCTAAACCTTCTCATGTTTCTAATTGAACATTGACCATGTGAGTAAGAAAGAACGTGTTGACGTCAGATACTATCTCCTGGCAAATAATGGAAGCTGTTTAACCAACAGCAGTTTTCACCGACATCATTAAGAAAATATATAAGCATAGCTGGATCCAACTATGAAGACGTTACGCAAACATGAAACATGCAGTCATGAGTTCTCATCCATATTGACTTAAGACTACCTGGACAGATCAGTTGATACAAACCACTCATATCATCAGACATGCACTGTAACATGCTATTCTGCACATCTAACTCTAAAGAAAACGCAAAAAAATTATGTATTTCAACATGTCTGCTCCATTGGGGATTTGGTATTGCTTGCTTACTGCATCCCTAGTCATGTCCCAGATAACGGATTCACACATTACAGAACATGGGATGGGAACACGTCTAAGGAACTGCATCTCAGTGCAAGAGGCGTCATTACAGACCCTGGTTCGATTCCAGGCTGTATCACAACCTGCCATGATTGGAAGTCCCATAGGGCGGCGCACAATTGGCCCAGCGTCGCCGGGGTAGGCCGTCATTGTAAATAAGAATTTGTTCTTAATTAACTGATTTGCCTAGTTAAATAAAAGGTGAAATGTAAAACATATATTTTTTTTTAAATATAGAGATTGCTTAAGGGCTGAACCTGTCAATCAACTGTCCATTTATATGCAAGAATGGGATGGCCCATAATATAACACACCATTTGACAAATAATATATGTAAATCCAGCTGCAATTGGATGTTCTTTTATACAAAAGTAATAATTTCCACATTCATGTGGCATGCTCAGTAATAAGTGGTTATGGCCTCAGGCCTAGAAGAACAAGAAAACGACAGCTACTCCAGGATAGCTCCAACTACTACACATGAAGAATGATCGACAAGAACATTATACAGTGTCCAAAGTTCTTGAAGTCCATGCCTCAACTGACAAACTACACATTCTCTGTGCACTACCTTTGTGTTTCATCATAATGGTTTTGCAATTTCAGCTGAAATCTCTGTGCACTATCTTTGATGACAGGAAATAAACAACTCATAGAGGTTGTTATTCACCGAACAGTCAGATTGTTCTGAGAAACAAATTGTTGTTTTCCTGTCTGTGAGGCCTTTTGCTATTTCATACACTCTTTACGCTTTTTTTAGGTGTTTTGAAAAGTCAGACAGAATGTCCTCCAGACAGCCTAAATTATATATTTATCTGTGCCACACCAAAGTCACCCATGGTCTGTTATTTACAGTTTAATGACAGCAATGGAATCAGAAAGATGGATAAATATAGTGTGTGAAATGACTCTTTCTGACCCGTAAATTGCCGCGGTTGTTGTAAGCCATCTGGCCCCATGTCTCATTCAAGGGCACTTATAAAATTGTGACTATCACATTATCACACCGACTTGAGGTTTTAAAAACTTCAGGGTCTATTTGAAAATTTCACAGAGCTCTGGGGCTGTTCATGCAAACCCAAAACAAGGTCCATATGAAAAGGGACAGAAGGCTAAAATACCAGGTAAACATGCATCATGTGATGGGGATTATATAATTGTACTAGCACTTGGGATATGTTTGCACTGGTGTACCGCTACTGTATTTATACAGTACCAGTCAGGTTTGGACACACCTACTCATTCAAGGAATATTCTTTATTTTCTACCATTGTAGAATAGCAGTGAAGACATCACAACCATGAAATAACACATATGGTAGTAACCAAAAAAAAGTGTTAGACAAATCAAAATATATTTTAGATAAGTAGCCACCCTTTGCCTTGATGACAGCTTTGCATACTCTTGGTATTCTCTAAACCAGCTTTACCTGGAAGGCTTTTCCCACATATGCTGAGCACTTGTTGGCTGCTTTTTCTTCACTCTGCAGTCCAACTCATCTCGAACAATCTCAATTGAGTTGAGGTCGGGCGATTGTGGAGGCCAGGTCACAAAATGCAAAACAGATGAGATGGCGTATCACTGCAAATGCTGTGGTAGCCATGCTATTTAAGTGTGCATAAATAAAATCACAGACAGAGTCACCAGCAAAGCACTCCCACACCATCATACCTCTTCCTCCATGCTTCATGGTGGGAACCACACATGTGGAGATCATTCGTTCACCTACTCTGTGTCTCACAAAGACATGGCAGTTGGTACTAAAAAGCTCAAATTTGGACTCATCAGACCAAAGTACAGATTTGCACCGGTCTAATATCCATTGCTCGTGTTTCTTAACTCAAGCAAGTCTCTTGTTATTATTCGTGTCCTTTAGTAGTGGTTTCTTTGCAGCAATTCAGCCATGAAGGCCTGATTCAAGCAGTCTTCTCTGAACAGTTGATGTTGAGATGTGTCTGTTACTTGAACTCTGAAGCATTTATTTGGGATGCTATCTGAGGTGCAGTTAACTCGAATGAACTTATCCTCTGCAGCAGAGGTACCTCTAGGCCTTCCTTTCCTTGGTGGTCTTCAAGAGAGACAGTTTCATCATAGCTCTTGATGGTTTTTGTGACAGCACTTAAAGAAACTTTCAAAATTCTTAATTTGTCAGATTGAGTGACCATGTTTTAAAGTAATGATGGACTGTTCTTTCTCTTTGCTTATTTGAGCTGTTCTTTCCATAATATGGACTTGGTCTTTTACCAAATGGCTATCTTCTGTAAACCATCCCAACGATCCCAACAACTGATTGGCTCAAATGCATTAAGAAGGATGTCACGTTCCTGACCTATTTCTGTTAGTTTGTTGTATGTGTTAGTTGGTCAGGACGTGAGTTTGGGTGGGCATTCTATGTTTTCTGTTTCTATGTTGGTTTATGGGTTGCCTGGTATGGCTCTTAATTAGAGGCAGGTGTTTGGCGTTCCTCTAATTGAGAGTCATATTTAGGTAGGTTGTTTCACAGTGTTCGTTGTGGGTGGTTGTCGCACCATACGGGACTGTTCGGTTTGTTTTTGTACATCGTCATTTTGTGTAGTCTATTTTCCCTGTTCGTGCGTTCTTCGTGTTTAATGTAAGTTCGTCGTCCAGGTCTGTCTATTCCGTTTGTTGTTTTGTTAGTTATAGTGAAGTTCGTGTTTTTGTCTTTTCTTTTAATAAATTATGTCAACTCAAGACGCTGCATTTTGGTTTAATCCCTGCTCCTCCTCTTCGGATGAAGAGGAGGAGGAAAACCGTTACAAAAGGAAATAAATTCCACAAGGCACACCTGTTAATTGAAAAGCATTCCAGGTGACTACCTCATGAAGCTGGTTAAGATAATGCCAAGTGTGCAAAGCTGTCAAGGCAAAGGGTGGCTACTTTGAAGAATCTCAAATATATTTTGATTTGTTTAACGCTTTTTTGTTTACTACATGATTCCATGTGTTATTTCATAGTTTTGATGTCTTCACAATTGTTCTACAATGTAGAAAATAGTAAAAATAATGAAAAACTCTTGAATGAGTTGGTGTGTCAACTTTTGACTGGTACTGTATATGTAGCAAAGCACTGCATTTACACCCTCACTCTCCATAAGGTAGGAAAAATAAATGTATAATGATTTTCCTTACCTATGAAATTCACAACTTTGAAGAACCATGGCATTCCTTTTCCTTCTCCATTCGGATTCCCCCCACAGAGAGGGTGTGTGTGCTCATAGCTCAGGGCCTGGGAAGCAGGTGAGGAGATGACATGAAGGAGAGGAGTCCCCTGGACACATCCTTCCCTCACTGATCGCAGGCCTGCTGTGACTGACACCTATGTGCTATGCTGGTATTTCTGAGTCTATGAACTATACACCAGCTAAGAATCAATGCAGGAAAACATTCTGACATGATCTTCTCTCATTGTCTCACCTGGAACAAAATGACATTTTCAGCATATTTGTCACATAATATTCATCAAATTGACAGTCATCTGTCTTGCAATGAGGTGAATAAATGCTATTTAATCTACCTGCCTACTGTGCATGTGTGACACCAAAACATGTATACAGCGAATCTGCAGTGTTATGATTGGCAGTTTAGGCCTAGTCAGCTTACAGGTGTGAAATTGTTATATATATATATATATATATATATATATATCGTTCCTGTTTTGGTGCTTCAACATGTAACTCTGAGATGGCCTGTAGATAGATAAAGGACGACTGTCGCTTTAATAATTCCACTTGAATGAAAATCCACCGTTAACAACAGCCACGGTTCAGATAATGCTGTCCCGGGTAACATAGCTGTAACACAAGACTGGACGGAAAGGAGAACTGCAAAAACAACGGCAGGTAGTAACGTTAAAGCCGTCAGCTTGTTTAGAGCGCTTACCGTGAGCCCTGAACTGAATGCAATTTAAAGCAGTTGTAGTTCTTTACAATAATCCTTGTTGGTCGCCATTGGATGCAACAGGCTCACTGTACGGTCGGGACCTCGTGTTTGTTTGTCACAACAGCTATAAAGCTGCACTTGCACCGGCTTTGCATGCAAGACCTTGAACGCAACACCCCCATTCAATCAACAATTCCATTAATTTATGCCTGTTATGCTGGATCTCATCAAGGAATTCGTTTGCATAATGACACTGTCAGGTGTGGGACGGTGCTAGCGTTGCCTCTAACAATTGGAGCTTTCAAGACAACTGGGAACTCAGAAACGAACGAGGTCAAATCATGATGTCAGTGATCTTTAGGTCGGAAATTCAGACGTTTAAATAAAAATCCCTGAGTTTCCAACAAAATAACCTTAGTTGTATGACCATTGAAAACACATTTCCCCAGTAGGAGCTCGTTTTTTCCTGATGTCCCAGTTGTCTTTAACACACTGAAGTCGGAGATTTCCGAATTCCCAGTTAATTTGAATACACCATTTCAGTGTAGGACGAATTGTGCTTGGGGTGGTCAGTTAGTGGGCGGGGTTGACTTAATGTCGCATGCTTCCCAGTCGAAACAGTTTGCTTATTACGTTTTTGTTCAGCAAGGTTTCTTTTTCCGGCTGTTTGCGCCCCTTCGCCAGTGATTGGTCAACAGTAGTCTACTACTCCTAGTAGGAATGGGAAATAGGCACGGAATTCTTCAATTAGGTGTTTGTTGGACTTCAGTAAGAGATTCGTTTTCATGAACATTTTGTTTACTTATGATATACTACACATCTTAGTTAGATGTAAAATGTAATGACTAAGACCTTGGCAAAAATTGTAATTAATTACAGATTCTTGATTTATTTGGACTATTTTAAGGACGCATTTCTGACTGTTGTTGCTATGGTGGCTCAATAAGAACATACAACAGTAATTTAGCAATTCCCCCCCCCTAGATTTTCAAGCAAAGGTCTTTAGGGAGTAAGTGAGGCACATAACAGACATTCACATTGCCTAGCCTAGTTCTGCTAGGAGCAAACCAAACCTAATATGCTTGCACCTTTTAAGCCTGTCACGTGCTTCTAAGTCTAAACAGTTTGTGCATATATTATGAAGACATTTTGTGACGTATTTGTTTCTTGAGGTAAATCGAAGTTCGGTAGCCGATGTCTACGTTCCCTTCGTCAGTGTTTGGTCAACAGTAGTGGTGGGAACTATGGACGCGATTCTTCAATTCAGTGTTGGCTGTCGTTCAACGAGAGTGCACTACCAGTTTTATTGCAAATGTTTCACTTGAGAGGTATTGCACCAAACATCTTTGCTCAACGTAAAATTGCGTGGCCAAGGCCTACTCGGCAAAAATGTCAAAATTAATTACAGATTTCTATGCTGTTGCTACGGTGGCTCAGGAGGGGCAAACAAGTGTAATATTGGTGCTTTTTTTGTTTGTTTTGTTTTTCAAGCTAACCTGTCTGGCCCAGGCGTTCCGCTAGCGGAACTCCTCCCACATTCCACTGAAAAGGCAGAGCGCGAAATTCAATATATATATTTTTGAAATATTTAACTTTCACACATTAACAAGTCCAATACAGCAAATGAAAGATACACATCTTGTGAATCCAGTTAACATGTCCGATTTTTTAAATGTTTTACAGCGAAAACAGCACGTATATTTATGTTAGCTCACCACCAAATACAAAGAAGGACAGACATTTTTCACAGCACAGGTAGCATGCACAAAGCCAACCTAACTAACCAAGAGCCAACCGAACCAACCAAACTAACCAAGAACCAACCAAACTAACCAAGAAACAACTTCATCAGATGACAGTCTTATAACATGTTACACAATAAATCTATGTTTTGTTCGAAAAATGTGCATATTTGAGGTATAAATCAGTTTTACATTGCAGCTACCATCACAGCTACCGTCAAAAATAGCACCGAAGCAGCCAGAGTAATTATAGAGACCAACGTGGAATACCTAAATACTCATCATAAAACATTTCTGAAAAATGCATCGTGTACAGCAAATGAAAGACAAGCATCTTGTGAATCCAGCCAATATTTCAGATTTTTTAAGTGTTTTACAGCGAAAACACAATATAGCATTATATTAGCTTACTACAATAGCCTACCACACTACCGCATTCATTCATCAAGGCACGTTAGCGATAGCAATAGGCACGTTAGCGTTAGCGAATAAACCAGCAAAAGATATTAATTTTCACTAACCTTCATAAACCTTCCTCAGATGACAGTCCTATAACATCAGGTTATACATACACTTATGTTATGTTCGAAAATGTGCATATTTAGAGCTGAAATCAGTGGTTATCCATTATGCTAACTTAGCTTCTTTTTCCCAGAATGTGCGGATATTTCTATTAGACTCTCACCTATTCTGACCAAATAGCTATTCATAAACATTACCAAAAAATACATGTTGTATAGGAAATGATAGATACACTAGTTCTTAATGCAATCACAGTGTTAGAATTCTAAAAATATCTTCATTACGACATAAGGCTTATGTTATAGCGAGAGAGTGGCCAAAACCTGGGCGCAAAACTACTAGTATACAGTTCGACAGATATATGAAATAGCATCACAAAATGGGTCCTACTTTTGGTGATCTTCCATCAGAATGTTGGACAAGGGGTCCTTTGTCCAGAACAGTCGTTGTTTGGATTTAGAGCATTGTTTTTCCCTCTTGAATTAGCAAGCACACTGGCCAAGTGGCGCGAAGCTCTCCTTTCTGAACAAAGGCACACAACGCAACACGCCTAACGTCCCGAATAAATTTCAAAAATCTAATAAAACTATATTGAAAAAACATACTTTACGATGATATTGTGACATGTATCAAATAAAATCAAAGCCGGAGATAGTAGTCGCCTATAACGGCGGCTTTTCAGAAGGCAATTCCAGGTCCATCTTCGCGCTTTCCAGAAAACAGGAAATGGATGACTCGTCGTGCCAAGAGGATATATTCCACCTCAGACCAAGATAACTTCTACCGACTCAGAAACCCGGATCCGGGAGCACCCCCACCTCCCCCACCAGTAAAAAAGCTGAATAGCATAGCTAGCATAGCGTCACAAGTAAATAGTAGCATCTAAATATCATTCAATCACAAGTCCAAGATACCAGATGAAAGATCCACTTCTTGTGAATCCAGCAATCATTTCTGATTTGTAAAATGTTTTACAGGGAAGACACAATATGTAAATCTATTAGCTAACCACGTTAGCAAAAGACACCATTTTTCTTTGTCCACCATTTTTTCTCTCCACCAGTAGCTATCACCAATTCGGCCAAAATAAAGATATTGATAGCCACTAACCAAGAAAAAACCTCATCAGATGACAGTCTGATAACATATTTATTGTATAGGATAGGTTTTGTTAGAAAAATGTGCATATTTCAGGTAGAAATCATAGTTTACAATTGCACCCACCATCACAACTCGACTAGAATAAATACAGAGAGCAACGTGTATTACCTAATTACTAATCATAAAACATTTCTTAAAAATACACAGCGTACAGTAATTGAAAGACACAGATCCTGTGAATCCAGACAATATTTCAGATTTTCTAAGTGTCTTACAGCGAAAACACAATAAATCGTTATATTAGCATACCACATGTGCAAACATTACCCCAGCATTGATTCACGGCAAAATAAGCGATAGCATTATCACCACCAAAATGTATTAATTTTTTCATTAACCTTCTCAGAATTCTTCAGATGACACTCCTGTAACATCATATTACAACATACATATAGAGTTTGTTCGAAAATGTGCATATTTAGCCACCAAAATCGTGGTTATACAATGAGAAAAGTAGCCAAGCTGGTCAGAAAATGTTGGGCGCCATATTGGACAGTGATCTAGTCTAATGAATAAATACTCATAAACTTGACTAAAAAATACAGGGTGGACAGCGATTGAAAGACAATTTAGTTCTTAAATCAATCGCTGAATTACATTTTTTAAATTATCCTTACTGTGCAATACAGGGTGCGCCAAAGCAAAGCTACCCCAAAGAAAATGGCGGCATATGCGTTTAACATTTTTCGACAGAACAACGATTTATCATCATAAATAGTTCTTACTATTAGCTGAACTGCCATCAGAATCTTGGGCAATGAATCCTTACTCCGGTCTAATCGTCTTTTGGTCGAAAGATGTCCTCTTGTCCCGTCGAAATGGCCACTAACGTTCAGCATGTACTAGAAAAGTGCCCAGCTCTTGGAAGTGCGTCACACAGAAATGCCAGAAAATCGCACTAAACGGATATAAATTGCTATAAAAAGGTTTAAATTAACTACCTTATGATGTTTTAACACCTATAACGAGTAAAAACATGACCGGAGATATATTACTGGCTAAACAACAGCTTGGAAGGAGGCCAGTCCGACGTCCATCGTGCGTCAGGCGCAGGGAGGAAAAGAAATGTACTTCCGGTATTTGGTCTTTTATACAGGCCCAGATTGCGCAATCGACTCCATTCAAATTGTCACCACTTACTGACATCTAGAGGAAGGCGTAGGCAGTGTTTGTATCCCCATAGCATTCACAGGGACATTACAACTGACCTGGGAACAGGGGCCAAGATTTCTGAAATCTCACTCCCTGTCATGAAAAGTGCTGTAGAAGGAGTTCTGTTTCACTCAGAGACATAATTCCAACGGCTATAGAAACTAGAGAGTGTTTTCTATCCAATAATAATAATAATATGCATATTGTACGAGCAAGAATTGAGTACTAGGCAGTTTAATCTGGAGACCAATTTATGCTAAGTCGAAACAGCACCCCCTATATTCGCAAGAAGATAAACACTTCATTTCTTCTCTCACTTCCTCTTGACATCTAGGGGAAGGTGTATGACGTGCATGTATACTCATACGTATCATGCCCATTTATAGGCAGGCCCTTGAACAGAGCATAATTTTCAGACTTTCCACTTCCTGGTCAGAAAGTGTGCTGCCAAATGAGTTCTGTTTTACTCACAGACAAAATTCAAACGGTTTTAGAAACTAGAGAGTGTTTTCTATCCAATAGTAATAATAACATGTACGAGCAAGAATAGAGTACGAGGCCGTTTAAATTGGGCATGATTTTCCCCCAAAGTGTAAATAGCGCCCTCTATCCTCAACAGGCTAAGGTCTTTAGGGAGTTTGCGAGCACAGATGTTAACTTCGCCTATTGGAACCTACGTATGTGGATGCCTTCAACTGTGCGCAGCTCTAGAGTCTCGACATCACTAGCCATTGTTTTTGAGGATATATATATATTACCAGTTATAGGTCTAAGTTTTATTATTGTATTTATTTTTTAAAGTTCTCTACAAAATGTGTTTTGTGCAAGCAAAGCCTGTGCTTGTTCACACTCAAATCCCTATGTAGCCTAGAAGTCATCATAGCCTTACATGTTCTGAATTTTCAGCATGTTTGAATGGGCTCATTAGTAGGCCATTTCCATTTATAACATTTTGTGAATATGCCTTTTGATGTGTTTAACTCACTTTTTTTCTTCATTCATATTTCTAGTCAATATAGGCATTATATTGTCACATTTGTTGACTTCTGTGATCGAAAAAGCCTTGGCCTCATGCATGTCAACATCAGAAGCCTCCTCCCTAAGTTTGCCTTACTCACCGCTTTAGCACACTCTGCCAACCCTGATGTCCTTGCCGTGTCTGAATCCTGGCTTAGGAAGGCCACCAAAAACTCTGAGATTTCCATACCCAACTATAACAATTTCCGTCAAGATAGAACTGCCAAAGGGGGAGGAGTTGCAATCTACTGCAGAGATAGCCTGCAAAGTTCTGTCATACTTTCCAAGTCTATGCCCAAACAGTTCGAACTTCTAATTTTAAAAATTAATCTCTCCAGAAATAAGTCTCTCACTGTTGCCGCCTGCTACCGACCCCCCTCAGCTCCCAGCTGTGCCCTGGACACCATCTGTGAATTGATCGCTCCCCATTGGGCTTCAGAGTTTGTTCTGTTGGGTGACCTAAACTGGGATATGCTTAACACCCCGGCAGTCCTACAATCTAAGCTTGATGCCCTCAATCTCACACAAATCATCAAGGAACCCACCAGGTACAACCCTAAATCCGTAAACATGGGCACCCTAATAGACATTATCCTGACCAACTTGCCCTCCAAATACACCTCTGCTGTCTTCAATCAAGATCTCAGCGATCACTGCCTCATTGCCTGTATCCGCCACGGGTCCACGGTCAAACGACCACCCCTCATCACTGTCAAACGCTCCCTGAAACACTTCTGCGAGCAGGCCTTTCTAATCGACCTGGCCCGGGTACCCTGGAAGGATATTGACCTCATCCCGTCAGTTGAGGATGCCTGGTCATTCTTTAAAAGTTACTTCCTCACCATATTAGACAAGCATGCTCCGTTCAAAAAATGCAGAACCAAGAACAGATATAGCCCTTGGTTCACTCCAGACCTGACTGCCCTCGACCAGCACAAAAACATCCTGTGGCGAACTGCAATAGCATCGAAGAGCCCCCGTGATATGCAACTGTTCAGGGAAGTCAGGAACCAATACACGCAGTCAGTCAGGAAAGCAAAGGCCAGCTTTTTCAAACAGAAATTTGCATCCTGTAGCTCTAACTCCAAAAAGTTCTGGGATACTGTAAAGTCCATGGAAAACAAGAGCACCTCCTCCCAGCTGCCCACTGCACTGAGGCTAGATAACACGGTCACCACTGATAAGTCCGTGATAATCGAAAACTTCAACAAACATTTCTCAATGGCTGGCCATGCCTTCCACCTGGCGACTCCAACCTTGGCCAGCAGCCCCGCCCCCCCCGCTGCTACTCGCCCAAGCCTCCCCAGCTTCTCCTTTACCCATATCCAGATAGCAAATGTTCTGAAAGAGCTGGAAAACCTGGACCCATACAAATCAGCTGGGCTTGACAATCTGGACCCCCTATATCTGAAACTGTCCGCCGCCATTGTCGCACCCCCTATTACCAGCCTGTTCAACCTCTCCTTCGTATCATCTGAGATCCCCAAGGATTGGAAAGCTGCCGCTGTCATTCCCCTCTTCAAAGGGGGAGACACCCTGGACCCAAACTGTTACAGACCTATATCCATCCTGCCCTGCCTAGCTAAGGTCTTCGATAGCCAAGTCAACAAACAGATCACTGACCATCTCGAATCCCACCGTACCTTCTCCGCTGTGCAATCCGGTTTCCGAGCCGGTCACGGGTGCACCTCAGCCACGCTCAAGGTACTAAACGATATCATAACCGCCATCGATAAAAGACATTACTGTGCAGCCGTCTTCATCGACCTGGCCAAGGCTTTCGACTCTGTCAATCACCATATTCTTATCGGCAGACTCAATAGCCTCGGTTTTTCTAATGACTGCCTTGCCTGGTTCACCAACTACTTTGCAGACAGAGTTCAGTGTGTCAAATCGGAGGGCATGTTGTCCGGTCCTCTGGCAGTCTCTATGGGGGTACCACAGGGTTCAATTCTCGGGCCGACTCTTTTCTCTGTATACATCAATGATGTTGCTCTTGCTGCGGGCGATTCCCTGATCCACCTCTACGCAGACGACACCATTCTGTATACTTCCGGCCCTTCCCTGGACACTGTGCTATCTAACCTCCAAATGAGCTTCAATGCCATACAACACTCCTTCCGTGGCCTCCAACTGCTCTTAAATGCTAGTAAAACCAAATGCATGCTTTTCAACCGTTCGCTGCCTGCACCCGCACGCCCGACTAGCATCACCACCCTGGACGGTTCCGACCTAGAATATGTGGACATCTATAAGTACCTAGGTGTCTGGCTAGACTGCAAACTCTCCTTCCAGACTCATATCAAACATCTCCAATCCAAAATCAAATCTAGAGTCGGCTTTCTATTCCGGAACAAAGCCTCCTTCACTCACGCCGCCAAACTTACCCTAGTAAAACTGACTATCCTACCGATCCTCGACTTCGGCGATGTCATCTACTAAATAGCTTCCAATACTCTACTCAGCAAACTGGATGCAGGTTATCACAGTGCCATCCGTTTTGTTACTAAAGCACCTTATACGACCCACCACTGCGACCTGTATGCCCTAGTCGGCTGGCCCTCGCTACATGTTCGTCGTCAGACCCACTGGCTCCAGGTCATCTACAAGGCTATGCTAGGTAAAGTGCCGCCTTATCTCAGTTCACTGGTCACGATGGCTACACCCACCCGTAGCACGCGCTCCAGCAGGTGTATCTCACTGATCATCCCTAAAGCCAAAACCTAATTTGGACGCCTTTCCTTCCAGTTCTCTGCTGCCTGCGACTGGAACGAATTGCAAAAATCTCTGAAGTTGGAGACTTATCTCCCTCAACAACTTTAAAAATCTGCTATCCGAGCAGCTAACCGATCGCTGCAGCTGTACATAGTCCATCTGTAAACTACCCACCCAATTTACCTACCTCACCCCCATACTGCTTTTATTTATTTACTTTTCTGCTCTTTTGCACACCAGTATCTCTTCTTGCACATGATCATCTGATGATTTATCACTCCAGTGTTAATCTGCTAAATTGTAATTATTCGATTTATTGCCTACCTCATGCCTTTTGCACACATTGTATATAGATTCTCTTTTTCCTACCATGTTATTGACTTGTTTATTGTTTACTCCATGTGTAACTCTGTGTTGTTGTCTGTTCACACTGCTATGCTTTATCTTGGCCAGGTCGCAGTTGCAAATGAGAACTTGTTCTCAACTAGCCTACCTGGTTAAATAAAGGTGAAATAAAAAAAAGAAAAATAAATAAATAAAATAAACATTTGGCAGTTACCGTTGTTAATCAAATGATATTCTTCATTGATAATCTACGAGATGTTTCCAACTATAGACAGACAGAAATGGAGCATAACTATAGTAATAACTTGTGATTCTGAGGGGCCTGGATTGTGCACATTATTGTTGAATTTCAGTCCAAGGAGGCATGTAGGTAGATAGACCACAGCATTTGCCAGTGTTTTCCAATGCCCATTTTCAAAGCATTCCGCTCAAGGCTCTCCCAGAGAGAGTGAGCACAACCCCTGAATGTCCTTTGAGTGGTGAACCATTCTTGATACACAAGGGAAACTGTTGAGTGTGAAAAACCCAGCAGCGTTGCAGTTCTTGACACACTCAAACCGGTGCGCCTGGCACCTACTACCCTACCCATTCAAACGCACTCAAACCTTTTGTCTTGCCCATTCACACTCTGAAGTGCACACATACACAATCCATGTCTCAAGGCTTATAAATCCTTCTTTAACCTACTTCCTCTCCTTCATATACACTGATTTTAACAGGTGACATCATTAAGGCACCATAGCATTCACCTGGTCAGTCTATGTCATAGAAAGAGCAGGTGTTCCTAATGTTTTCTATCATATCCTGAGCATAAAGTCCAGGTAAGAGAGGTTTTCTAGCCTAGCTAACAATATACTTATTATGCTGAGAGGTCTCTTATTAGCTTAGCTAAGTACAATAGCCCAGGTTGTATTTTTGTTTTAAGTAACAGATGTAGTACTCGTGATGGATGCTTCACAAAAAGGCTTTGCAGTTTGCTCTGAATATACTAATAGCAATAATAGCAAGTTTCAGGTTTCAATGGTGTGTTTTATGGTTTTAGTGTCTGTCAAAGACAAAATTACCTTTGCCTAAACATCAGGTGCTCTAACTTTCAGAGACCCGCAGCTGATGAGACTATAGCTCTGAGCTTGTTTGACTTGGCAGGAATTGGACCACTGGTACTAGGTCTGCACTGGCCCTCTCGGGAGAGTGAGTTCCAGGGAGGGCACCCAATACACTAGGATTAAACCTCCTCCCTTTTTGTGTTTGTCCTGGATGGTGGGTCAGCCTGGCAGTATGTGTGTGTGTGGTTTGGGTTCCTGGGGAGATACAGTGAGAGTGGGTTTAATAACACAATAGCATGTGCAGACTCAGTCGGATCCCTCCTTTTGATCCTACATTAAGTCATGGCTATTCAAAGGACTTATAGACATGCCCCATCACAATATACTGTAACCCCATCACACCATGGTTGGCTCTACTGCTGAGGACAGCGGTGAGCTACAAATAAACACTCAAGCACACACAGAGAGAGAGAAACAATGTCTCTTAGGGATAACTCTTCTGAAAGGTCACTCTAAATTAGATTTCTTAGATCACTGATGGGCAACTTTGATGGGGTTGGGGGCCACAAAAAATATGAACCCCATCATGATGGGCTGCAGTAGCTCACAGGCCTGCGTACCCACATCCATACCCACACATGCAGCTTTTTGGGCAAAACATTGACAGCGGAGAGAAATGTAAGTTTTAGAGTTCATTTCTTCAATTCTACACATTTTGTCATGGGACAGAGAGAAATGTTTGCAGTTTTTAATATGATATCTGAGTGAGAATGACTAACTGATTTAAAGAAGCAATAAAACTGGCCTTCTTTAGACTAGTTGAGTATCTGGAGCATCAGCATTTGTTACAGGCTCAAAATGGCCAGAAACAAACCACAAATGCTGATGCTCTACATACTCAACTAGTCTAAAGAAGGCCAGTTTTATTGCTTCTTTAATTAGCACAACAGTTTTCAGCTGTGCTAACATAATTGCAAAAGGGTTTTCTAATGATCCATTAGCCTTTTAAAATGATAAACTTAGATAAGCTAACACAACGTGCCATTGGAACACAGGAGTGATGGTTGCTGAAAATGGGCCTCTGTACGCCTATGTAGATAATCCATTAAAAATCAGCTGTTTCCAGCTACAATAGTCATTTACAACATTAACAATGTCTACACTGTATTTCTAATCAATTTGATGTTATTTTAATGGAAAAAAATTATTGCTTTTCTTTCTAAAACAAGGACATTTCTAAGTGACCCCAAACTTTTGAACGGTAGTGAATATATATATATACTATTTTTGGGGTAACTCA